>NW_027660081.1:0-48162 GCF_963210335.1 Falco punctatus
GACTCAGGCTCTTAGGGTGAGGATTAGACTCAGGCTCTTAGGGTTAGGGTTAGACCTCAGGCTCTTAGGGTGAGGGTTAGACTCAGGCTCTTAGGGTTAGGGTTAGACTCAGGCTCTTAGGGTTAGGGTTAGACTCAGGCTCTTAGGGTGAGGGTTAGACTCAGGCTCTTAGGGTTAGGGTTAGACTCAGGCTCTTAGGGTGAGGGTTAGACTCAGGCTCTTAGGGTTAGGGTTAGACTCAGGCTCTTAGGGTTAGGGTTAGACTCAGGCTCTTAGGGTGAGGGTTAGACTCAGGCTCTTAGGGTTAGGTTAGACTCAGGCTCTTAGGGTGCGGGTTAGACTCAGGCTCTTAGGGTGAGGGTTAGACTCAGTCTCTTCGGGTTAGGGTTAGACTCAGGCTCTTAGGGTGAGGGTTAGACTCAGGCTCTTAGGGTTAGGGTTAGACTCAGGCTCTTAGGGTTAGGGTTAGACTCAGGCTCTTCGGGTTAGGGTTAGACTCAGGCTCTTAGGGTTAGGGTTAGACTCAGGCTCTTAGGGTGAGGGTTAGACTCAGGCTCTTAGGGTTAGGGTTAGACTCAGGCTCTTAGGGTGAGGGTTAGACTCAGGCTCTTAGGGTTAGGGTTAGACTCAGGCTCTTCGGGTTAGGGTTAGACTCAGGCTCTTAGGGTTAGGGTTAGACTCAGGCTCTTAGGGTTAGGGTTAGACTCAGGCTCTTAGGGTGAGGGTTAGACTCAGGCTCTTAGGGTTAGGGTTAGACGCAGGCTCTTAGGGTTAGGGTTAGACTCAGGCTCTTAGGGTTAGGGTTAGACTCAGGCTCTTAGGGTTAGGGTTCGACTCAGGCTCTTAGGGTGAGGATTAGACTCAGGCTCTTAGGGTTAGGGTTAGACTCAGGCTCTTAGGGTGAGGGTTAGACTCAGGCTCTTAGGGTTAGGGTTAGACTCAGGCTCTTAGGGTGCGGGTTAGACTCAGGCTCTTAGGGTGAGGGTTAGACTCAGTCTCTTCGGGTTAGGGTTAGACTCAGGCTCTTAGGGTGAGGGTTAGACTCAGGCTCTTAGGGTTAGGGTTAGACTCAGGCTCTTAGGGTGAGGGTTAGACTCAGGCTCTTAGGGTGAGGGTTAGACTCAGGCTCTTCGGGTTAGGGTTAGACTCAGGCTCTTAGGGTTAGGGTTAGACTCAGGCTCTTCGGGTTAGGGTTAGACTCAGGCTCTTCGGGTTAGGGTTAGACTCAGGCTCTTAGGGTGAGGGTTAGACTCAGGCTCTTCGGGTTAGGGTTAGACGCAGGCTCTTAGGGTTAGGGTTAGACTCAGGCTCTTAGGGTTAGGGTTAGACTCAGGCTCTTAGGGTTAGGGTTCGACTCAGGCTCTTAGGGTGAGGATTAGACTCAGGCTCTTAGGGTTAGGGTTAGACTCAGGCTCTTAGGGTGAGGGTTAGACTCAGGCTCTTAGGGTTAGGGTTAGACTCAGGCTCTTAGGGTGCGGGTTAGACTCAGGCTCTTAGGGTGAGGGTTAGACTCAGTCTCTTCGGGTTAGGGTTAGACTCAGGCTCTTAGGGTGAGGGTTAGACTCAGGCTCTTAGGGTTAGGGTTAGACTCAGGCTCTTAGGGTTAGGGTTAGACTCAGGCTCTTAGGGTGAGGGTTAGACTCAGGCTCTTAGGGTTAGGGTTAGACTCAGGCTCTTAGGGTTAGGGTTAGACTCAGGCTCTTCGGGTTAGGGTTAGACTCAGGCTCTTCGGGTTAGGGTTAGACTCAGGCTCTTAGGGTTAGGGTTAGACTCAGGCTCTTCGGGTTAGGGTTAGACGCAGGCTCTTAGGGTTAGGGTTAGACTCAGGCTCTTAGGGTTAGGGTTAGACTCAGGCTCTTAGGGTTAGGGTTCGACTCAGGCTCTTAGGGTGAGGATTAGACTCAGGCTCTTAGGGTTAAGGTTAGACTCAGGCTCTTAGGGTGAGGGTTAGACTCAGGCTCTTAGGGTTAGGGTTAGACTCAGGCTCTTAGGGTTAGGGTTAGACTCAGGCTCTTCGGGTTAGGGTTAGACTCAGGCTCTTAGGGTGAGGGTTAGACTCAGGCTCTTAGGGTTAGGGTTAGACTCAGGCTCTTAGGGTTAGGGTTAGACTCAGGCTCTTAGGGTGAGGGTTAGACTCAGGCTCTTAGGGTTAGGGTTAGACTCAGGCTCTTAGGGTTAGGGTTAGACTCAGGCTCTTCGGTTAGGGTTAGACTCAGGCTCTTAGGGTGAGGGTTAGACTCAGGCTCTTAGGGTTAGGGTTAGACTCAGGCTCTTAGGGTTAGGGTTAGACTCAGGCTCTTCGGGTTAGGGTTAGACTCAGGCTCTTAGGGTTAGGGTTAGACTCAGGCTCTTAGGGTTAGGGTTAGACTCAGGCTCTTCGGGTTAGGGTTAGACTCAGGCTCTTCGGGTTAGGGTTAGACTCAGGCTCTTAGGGTTAGGTTAGACTCAGGCTCTTCGGGTTAGGGTTAGACTCAGGCTCTTCGGGTTAGGGTTAGACTCAGGCTCTTAGGGTTAGGGTTAGACTCAGGCTCTTAGGGTGAGGGTTAGACTCAGGCTCTTAGGGTTAGGGTTAGACGCAGGCTCTTCGGGTTAGGGTTAGACTCAGGCTCTTAGGGTTAGGGTTAGACTCAGGCTCTTAGGGTTAGGGTTAGACTCAGGCTCTTCGGGTTAGGGTTAGACTCAGGCTCTTAGGGTGAGGGTTAGACTCAGGCTCTTAGGGTTAGGGTTAGACTCAGGCTCTTAGGGTTAGGGTTAGACTCAGGCTCTTAGGGTTAGGGTTAGACTCAGGCTCTTAGGGTTAGGGTTCGACTCAGGCTCTTCGGGTTAGGGTTAGACTCAGGCTCTTAGGGTTAGGGTTAGACTCAGGCTCTTAGGGTGAGGGTTAGACTCAGGCTCTTCGGGTTAGGGTTAGACTCAGGCTCTTAGGGTTAGGGTTAGACTCAGGCTCTTAGGGTTAGGGTTAGACTCAGGCTCTTAGGGTGAGGGTTAGACTCAGGCTCTTAGGGTTAGGGTTAGACTCAGGCTCTTAGGGTTAGGGTTAGACTCAGGCTCTTAGGGTTAGGGTTAGACTCAGGCTCTTAGGGTTAGGGTTAGACTCAGGCTCTTAGGGTGAGGGTTAGATTCAGGCTCTTAGGGTTAGGGTTAGACTCAGGCTCTTAGGGTTAGGGTTAGACTCAGGCTCTTAGGGTTAGGGTTAGACTCAGGCTCTTCGGGTTAGGGTTAGACTCAGGCTCTTAGGGTTAGGGTTAGACTCAGGCTCTTAGGGTTAGGGTTAGACTCAGGCTCTTCGGGTTAGGGTTAGACTCAGGCTCTTAGGGTTAGGGTTAGACTCAGGCTCTTAGGGTGAGGGTTAGTCTCAGGCTCTTCGGGTTAGGGTTAGACTCAGGCTCTTAGGGTTAGGGTTAGACTCAGGCTCTTAGGGTGAGGGTTAGACTCAGGCTCTTCGGGTTAGGGTTAGACTCAGGCTCTTAGGGTGAGGGTTAGACTCAGGCTCTTAGGGTTAGGGTTAGACTCAGGCTCTTCGGGTTAGGGTTAGACTCAGGCTCTTCGGGTTAGGGTTAGACTCAGGCTCTTAGGGTTAGGGTTAGACTCAGGCTCTTAGGGTGAGGGTTAGACTCAGGCTCTTCGGGTTAGGGTTAGACTCAGGCTCTTAGGGTTAGGGTTAGACTCAGGCTCTTAGGGTTAGGGTTAGACTCAGGCTCTTAGGGTGAGGGTTAGACTCAGGCTCTTAGGGTTAGGGTTAGACTCAGGCTCTTAGGGTTAGGGTTAGACTCAGGCTCTTAGGGTGCGGGTTAGACTCAGGCTCTTAGGGTGAGGGTTAGACTCAGTCTCTTCGGGTTAGGGTTAGACTCAGGCTCTTCGGGTTAGGTTAGACTCAGGCTCTTAGGGTTAGGGTTAGACTCAGGCTCTTAGGGTTAGGGTTAGACTCAGGCTCTTAGGGTGAGGGTTAGACTCAGGCTCTTAGGGTTAGGGTTAGACTCAGGCTCTTAGGGTTTGGGTTAGACTCAGGCTCTTAGGGTTAGGGTTAGACTCAGGCTCTTAGGGTGAGGGTTAGACTCAGGCTCTTAGGGTTAGGGTTAGACTCAGGCTCTTAGGGTTAGGGTTAGACTCAGGCTCTTCGGGTGAGGGTTAGACTCAGGCTCTTCGGGTGAGGGTTAGACTCAGGCTCTTAGGGTTAGGGTTAGACTCAGGCTCTTCGGGTTAGGGTTAGACTCAGGCTCTTCGGGTTAGGGTTAGACTCAGGCTCTTAGGGTTAGGGTTAGACTCAGGCTCTTAGGGTTAGGGTTAGACTCAGGCTCTTAGGGTGCGGGTTAGACTCAGGCTCTTAGGGTGAGGGTTAGACTCAGGCTCTTAGGGTTAGGGTTAGACTCAGGCTCTTAGGGTGCGGGTTAGACTCAGGCTCTTAGGGTTAGGGTTAGACTCAGGCTCTTAGGGTGCGGGTTAGACTCAGGCTCTTAGGGTGCGGGTTAGACTCAGGCTCTTAGGGTGCGGGTTAGACTCAGGCTCTTAGGGTGAGGGTTAGACTCAGGCTTTTAGGGTGAGGGTTAGACTCAGGCTCTTCGGGTTAGGGTTAGACTCAGGCTCTTAGGGTTAGGGTTAGACTCAGGCTCTTAGGGTGCGGGTTAGACTCAGGCTCTTAGGGTTAGGGTTAGACTCAGGCTCTTAGGGTTAGGGTTAGACTCAGGCTCTTAGGGTTAGGGTTAGACTCAGGCTCTTAGGGTGAGGTTAGACTCAGGCTCTTAGGGTGAGGGTTAGACTCAGGCTCTTAGGGTTAGGGTTAGACTCAGGCTCTTCGGGTTAGGGTTAGACTCAGGCTCTTAGGGTGAGGGTTAGACTCAGGCTCTTAGGGTTAGGGTTAGACTCAGGCTCTTAGGGTGAGGGTTAGACTCAGGCTCTTAGGGTGAGGGTTAGACTCAGGCTCTTAGGGTTAGGGTTAGACTCAGGCTCTTCGGGTTAGGGTTAGACTCAGGCTCTTAGGGTTAGGGTTAGACTCAGGCTCTTAGGGTGCGGGTTAGACTCAGGCTCTTAGGGTGAGGGTTAGACTCAGGCTCTTAGGGTTAGGGTTAGACTCAGGCTCTTAGGGTTAGGGTTAGACTCAGGCTCTTCGGGTTAGGGTTAGACTCAGGCTCTTCGGGTTAGGGTTAGAGTCAGGCTGTTAGGGTTAGGGTTAGACTCAGGCTCTTAGGGTTAGGGTTAGACTCAGGCTCTTAGGGTGCGGGTTAGACTCAGGCTCTTAGGGTGAGGGTTAGACTCAGGCTCTTAGGGTTAGGGTTAGACTCAGGCTCTTAGGGTGCGGGTTAGACTCAGGCTCTTAGGGTTAGGGTTAGACTCAGGCTCTTAGGGTGCGGGTTAGACTCAGGCTCTTAGGGTGCGGGTTAGACTCAGGCTCTTAGGGTGCGGGTTAGACTCAGGCTCTTAGGGTGAGGGTTAGACTCAGGCTTTTAGGGTTAGGGTTAGACTCAGGCTCTTCGGGTTAGGGTTAGACTCAGGCTCTTAGGGTTAGGGTTAGACTCAGGCTCTTAGGGTGCGGGTTAGACTCAGGCTCTTCGGGTGAGGGTTAGACTCAGGCTCTTAGGGTTAGGGTTAGACTCAGGCTCTTAGGGTTAGGGTTAGACTCAGGCTCTTAGGGTGAGGGTTAGACTCAGGCTCTTAGGGTGAGGGTTAGACTCAGGCTCTTAGGGTTAGGGTTAGACTCAGGCTCTTCGGGTTAGGGTTAGACTCAGGCTCTTAGGGTTAGGGTTAGACTCAGGCTCTTAGGGTTAGGGTTAGACTCAGGCTCTTAGGGTGAGGGTTAGACTCAGGCTCTTAGGGTGAGGGTTAGACTCAGGCTCTTAGGGTTAGGGTTAGACTCAGGCTCTTAGGGTGAGGGTTAGACTCAGCTCTTAGGGTTAGGGTTAGACTCAGGCTCTTAGGGTGCGGGTTAGACTCAGGCTCTTAGGGTGCGGGTTAGACTCAGGCTCTTCGGGTGAGGGTTAGACTCAGGCTCTTAGGGTGAGGGTTAGACTCAGGCTCTTAGGGTTAGGGTTAGACTCAGGCTCTTAGGGTTAGGGTTAGACTCAGGCTCTTTAGGGTGAGGGTTAGACTCAGGCTCTTAGGGTGAGGGTTAGACTCAGGCTCTTCGGGTTAGGGTTAGACTCAGGCTCTTCGGGTTAGGGTTAGACTCAGGCTCTTAGGGTTAGGGTTAGACTCAGGCTCTTCGGGTTAGGGTTAGACTCAGGCTCTTAGGGTTAGGGTTAGACTCAGGCTCTTAGGGTGAGGGTTAGACTCAGGCTCTTAGGGTTAGGGTTAGACGCAGGCTCTTAGGGTGAGGGTTAGACTCAGGCTCTTAGGGTTAGGGTTAGACTCAGGCTCTTAGGGTTAGGGTTCGACTCAGGCTCTTAGGGTGAGGATTAGACTCAGGCTCTTAGGGTTAGGGTTAGACTCAGGCTCTTAGGTGAGGGTTAGACTCAGGCTCTTAGGGTTAGGGTTAGACTCAGGCTCTTAGGGTTAGGGTTAGACTCAGGCTCTTAGGGTGAGGGTTAGACTCAGGCTCTTAGGGTTAGGGTTAGACTCAGGCTCTTAGGGTGAGGGTTAGACTCAGGCTCTTAGGGTTAGGGTTAGACTCAGGCTCTTAGGGTTAGGGTTAGACTCAGGCTCTTAGGGTGAGGGTTAGACTCAGGCTCTTAGGGTTAGGGTTAGACTCAGGCTCTTAGGGTGCGGGTTAGACTCAGGCTCTTAGGGTGAGGGTTAGACTCAGTCTCTTCGGGTTAGGGTTAGACTCAGGCTCTTAGGGTGAGGGTTAGACTCAGGCTCTTAGGGTTAGGGTTAGACTCAGGCTCTTAGGGTTAGGGTTAGACTCAGGCTCTTCGGTTAGGGTTAGACTCAGGCTCTTAGGGTTAGGGTTAGACTCAGGCTCTTAGGGTGAGGGTTAGACTCAGGCTCTTCGGGTTAGGGTTAGACTCAGGCTCTTCGGGTTAGGGTTAGACTCAGGCTCTTAGGGTTAGGGTTAGACTCAGGCTCTTCGGGTTAGGGTTAGACTCAGGCTCTTCGGGTTAGGGTTAGACTCAGGCTCTTAGGGTTAGGGTTAGACTCAGGCTCTTAGGGTGAGGGTTAGACTCAGGCTCTTAGGGTTAGGGTTAGACGCAGGCTCTTAGGGTTAGGGTTAGACTCAGGCTCTTAGGGTGAGGGTTAGACTCAGGCTCTTAGGGTTAGGGTTCGACTCAGGCTCTTAGGGTGAGGATTAGACTCAGGCTCTTAGGGTTAGGGTTAGACTCAGGCTCTTAGGGTGAGGGTTAGACTCAGGCTCTTAGGGTTAGGGTTAGACTCAGGCTCTTAGGGTGCGGGTTAGACTCAGGCTCTTAGGGTGAGGGTTAGACTCAGTCTCTTCGGGTTAGGGTTAGACTCAGGCTCTTAGGGTGAGGGTTAGACTCAGGCTCTTAGGGTTAGGGTTAGACTCAGGCTCTTAGGGTTAGGGTTAGACTCAGGCTCTTAGGGTGAGGGTTAGACTCAGGCTCTTCGGGTTAGGGTTAGACTCAGGCTCTTAGGGTTAGGGTTAGACTCAGGCTCTTCGGGTTAGGGTTAGACTCAGGCTCTTCGGGTTAGGGTTAGACTCAGGCTCTTAGGGTGAGGGTTAGACTCAGGCTCTTCGGGTTAGGGTTAGACGCAGGCTCTTAGGGTTAGGGTTAGACTCAGGCTCTTAGGGTTAGGGTTAGACTCAGGCTCTTAGGGTTAGGGTTCGACTCAGGCTCTTAGGGTGAGGATTAGACTCAGGCTCTTAGGGTTAGGGTTAGACTCAGGCTCTTAGGGTGAGGGTTAGACTCAGGCTCTTAGGGTTAGGGTTAGACTCAGGCTCTTAGGGTGCGGGTTAGACTCAGGCTCTTAGGGTGAGGGTTAGACTCAGTCTCTTCGGGTTAGGGTTAGACTCAGGCTCTTAGGGTGAGGGTTAGACTCAGGCTCTTAGGGTTAGGGTTAGACTCAGGCTCTTAGGGTTAGGGTTAGACTCAGGCTCTTAGGGTGAGGGTTAGACTCAGGCTCTTAGGGTTAGGGTTAGACTCAGGCTCTTCGGGTTAGGGTTAGACTCAGGCTCTTAGGGTGAGGGTTAGACTCAGGCTCTTAGGGTTAGGGTTAGACTCAGGCTCTTAGGGTGAGGGTTAGACTCAGGCTCTTAGGGTGAGGGTTAGACTCAGGCTCTTAGGGTTAGGGTTAGACTCAGGCTCTTAGGGTGAGGGTTAGACTCAGGCTCTTAGGGTTAGGGTTAGACTCAGGCTCTTAGGGTGCGGGTTAGACTCAGGCTCTTAGGGTGCGGGTTAGACTCAGGCTCTTCGGGTGAGGGTTAGACTCAGGCTCTTAGGGTTAGGGTTAGGGTCAGGCTCTTAGGGTTAGGGTTAGACTCAGGCTCTTAGGGTTAGGGTTAGACTCAGGCTCTTAGGGTGAGGGTTAGACTCAGGCTCTTAGGGTGAGGGTTAGACTCAGGCTCTTCGGGTTAGGGTTAGACTCAGGCTCTTCGGGTTAGGGTTAGACTCAGGCTCTTAGGGTTAGGGTTAGACTCAGGCTCTTCGGGTTAGGGTTAGACTCAGGCTCTTAGGGTTAGGGTTAGACTCAGGCTCTTAGGGTGAGGGTTAGACTCAGGCTCTTAGGGTTAGGGTTAGACGCAGGCTCTTAGGGTTAGGGTTAGACTCAGGCTCTTAGGGTTAGGGTTAGACTCAGGCTCTTAGGGTTAGGGTTAGACTCAGGCTCTTAGGGTGAGGATTAGACTCAGGCTCTTAGGGTTAGGGTTAGACTCAGGCTCTTAGGGTGAGGGTTAGACTCAGGCTCTTAGGGTTAGGGTTAGACTCAGGCTCTTAGGGTTAGGGTTAGACTCAGGCTCTTAGGGTGAGGGTTAGACTCAGGCTCTTAGGGTTAGGGTTAGACTCAGGCTCTTAGGGTGAGGGTTAGACTCAGGCTCTTAGGGTTAGGGTTAGACTCAGGCTCTTAGGGTTAGGGTTAGACTCAGGCTCTTAGGGTGAGGGTTAGACTCAGGCTCTTAGGGTTAGGGTTAGACTCAGGCTCTTAGGGTGCGGGTTAGACTCAGGCTCTTAGGGTGAGGGTTAGACTCAGTCTCTTCGGGTTAGGGTTAGACTCAGGCTCTTAGGGTGAGGGTTAGACTCAGGCTCTTAGGGTTAGGGTTAGACTCAGGCTCTTAGGGTTAGGGTTAGACTCAGGCTCTTCGGGTTAGGGTTAGACTCAGGCTCTTAGGGTTAGGGTTAGACTCAGGCTCTTAGGGTGAGGGTTAGACTCAGGCTCTTAGGGTTAGGGTTAGACTCAGGCTCTTAGGGTGAGGGTTAGACTCAGGCTCTTAGGGTTAGGGTTAGACTCAGGCTCTTCGGGTTAGGGTTAGACTCAGGCTCTTAGGGTTAGGGTTAGACTCAGGCTCTTAGGGTTAGGGTTAGACTCAGGCTCTTAGGGTGAGGGTTAGACTCAGGCTCTTAGGGTTAGGGTTAGACGCAGGCTCTTAGGGTTAGGGTTAGACTCAGGCTCTTAGGGTTAGGGTTAGACTCAGGCTCTTAGGGTTAGGGTTCGACTCAGGCTCTTAGGGTGAGGATTAGACTCAGGCTCTTAGGGTTAGGGTTAGACTCAGGCTCTTAGGGTGAGGGTTAGACTCAGGCTCTTAGGGTTAGGGTTAGACTCAGGCTCTTAGGGTGCGGGTTAGACTCAGGCTCTTAGGGTGAGGGTTAGACTCAGTCTCTTCGGGTTAGGGTTAGACTCAGGCTCTTAGGGTGAGGGTTAGACTCAGGCTCTTAGGGTTAGGGTTAGACTCAGGCTCTTAGGGTGAGGGTTAGACTCAGGCTCTTAGGGTGAGGGTTAGACTCAGGCTCTTCGGGTTAGGGTTAGACTCAGGCTCTTAGGGTTAGGGTTAGACTCAGGCTCTTCGGGTTAGGGTTAGACTCAGGCTCTTCGGGTTAGGGTTAGACTCAGGCTCTTAGGGTGAGGGTTAGACTCAGGCTCTTCGGGTTAGGGTTAGACGCAGGCTCTTAGGGTTAGGGTTAGACTCAGGCTCTTAGGGTTAGGGTTAGACTCAGGCTCTTAGGGTTAGGGTTCGACTCAGGCTCTTAGGGTGAGGATTAGACTCAGGCTCTTAGGGTTAGGGTTAGACTCAGGCTCTTAGGGTGAGGGTTAGACTCAGGCTCTTAGGGTTAGGGTTAGACTCAGGCTCTTAGGGTGCGGGTTAGACTCAGGCTCTTAGGGTGAGGGTTAGACTCAGTCTCTTCGGGTTAGGGTTAGACTCAGGCTCTTAGGGTTAGGGTTAGACTCAGGCTCTTAGGGTTAGGGTTAGACTCAGGCTCTTAGGGTTAGGGTTAGACTCAGGCTCTTAGGGTGAGGGTTAGACTCAGGCTCTTAGGGTTAGGGTTAGACTCAGGCTCTTAGGGTTAGGGTTAGACTCAGGCTCTTCGGGTTAGGGTTAGACTCAGGCTCTTCGGGTTAGGGTTAGACTCAGGCTCTTAGGGTTAGGGTTAGACTCAGGCTCTTCGGGTTAGGGTTAGACGCAGGCTCTTAGGGTTAGGGTTAGACTCAGGCTCTTAGGGTTAGGGTTAGACTCAGGCTCTTAGGGTTAGGGTTCGACTCAGGCTCTTAGGGTGAGGATTAGACTCAGGCTCTTAGGGTTAAGGTTAGACTCAGGCTCTTAGGGTGAGGGTTAGACTCAGGCTCTTAGGGTTAGGGTTAGACTCAGGCTCTTAGGGTTAGGGTTAGACTCAGGCTCTTCGGGTTAGGGTTAGACTCAGGCTCTTAGGGTGAGGGTTAGACTCAGGCTCTTAGGGTTAGGGTTAGACTCAGGCTCTTAGGGTTAGGGTTAGACTCAGGCTCTTAGGGTGAGGGTTAGACTCAGGCTCTTAGGGTTAGGGTTAGACTCAGGCTCTTAGGGTTAGGGTTAGACTCAGGCTCTTCGGGTTAGGGTTAGACTCAGGCTCTTAGGGTGAGGGTTAGACTCAGGCTCTTAGGGTTAGGGTTAGACTCAGGCTCTTAGGGTTAGGGTTAGACTCAGGCTCTTCGGGTTAGGGTTAGACTCAGGCTCTTAGGGTTAGGGTTAGACTCAGGCTCTTAGGGTTAGGGTTAGACTCAGGCTCTTCGGGTTAGGGTTAGACTCAGGCTCTTCGGGTTAGGGTTAGACTCAGGCTCTTAGGGTTAGGGTTAGACTCAGGCTCTTCGGGTTAGGGTTAGACTCAGGCTCTTCGGGTTAGGGTTAGACTCAGGCTCTTAGGGTTAGGGTTAGACTCAGGCTCTTAGGGTGAGGGTTAGACTCAGGCTCTTAGGGTTAGGGTTAGACGCAGGCTCTTCGGGTTAGGGTTAGACTCAGGCTCTTAGGGTTAGGGTTAGACTCAGGCTCTTAGGGTTAGGGTTCGACTCAGGCTCTTAGGGTTAGGGTTAGACTCAGGCTCTTAGGGTTAGGGTTAGACTCAGGCTCTTAGGGTGAGGGTTAGACTCAGGCTCTTAGGGTTAGGGTTCGACTCAGGCTCTTAGGGTGAGGATTAGACTCAGGCTCTTAGGGTTAGGGTTAGACTCAGGCTCTTAGGGTTAGGGTTAGACTCAGGCTCTTCGGGTTAGGGTTAGACTCAGGCTCTCAGGGTTAGGGTTAGACTCAGGCTCTTAGGGTGAGGGTTAGACTCAGGCTCTTAGGGTTAGGGTTAGACTCAGGCTCTTAGGGTTAGGGTTAGACTCAGGCTCTTAGGGTTAGGGTTAGACTCAGGCTCTTAGGGTGAGGGTTAGACTCAGGCTCTTAGGGTTAGGGTTAGACTCAGGCTCTCAGGGTTAGGGTTAGACTCAGGCTCTTAGGGTGAGGGTTAGACTCAGGCTCTTAGGGTTAGGGTTAGACTCAGGCTCTTAGGGTTAGGGTTAGACTCAGGCTCTTCGGGTTAGGGTTAGACTCAGGCTCTTAGGGTTAGGGTTAGACTCAGGCTCTTAGGGTTAGGGTTAGACTCAGGCTATTAGGGTTAGGGTTAGACTCAGGCTCTTAGGGTGAGGGTTAGACTCAGGCTCTTAGGGTTAGGGTTAGACTCAGGCTCTTAGGGTTAGGGTTAGATCCAGGCTCTTAGGGTGAGGGTTAGACTCAGGCTCTTAGGGTTAGGGTTAGACTCAGGCTCTTAGGGTGAGGGTTAGACTCAGGCTCTTCGGGTTAGGGTTAGACTCAGGCTCTTAGGGTTAGGGTTAGACTCAGGCTCTTCGGGTTAGGGTTAGACTCAGGCTCTTAGGGTTAGGGTTAGACTCAGGCTCTTCGGGTTAGGGTTAGACTCAGGCTCTTCGGGTTAGGGTTAGACTCAGGCTCTTCGGGTTAGGGTTAGACTCAGGCTCTTCGGGTTAGGGTTAGACTCAGGCTCTCAGGGTTAGGGTTAGACTCAGGCTCTTAGGGTGAGGGTTAGACTCAGGCTCTTAGGGTTAGGGTTAGACTCAGGCTCTTAGGGTTAGGGTTAGACTCAGGCTCTTAGGGTTAGGGTTAGACTCAGGCTCTTAGGGTGAGGGTTAGACTCAGGCTCTTAGGGTTAGGGTTAGACTCAGGCTCTTAGGGTTAGGGTTAGACGCAGACTCTTAGGGTTAGGGTTAGACTCAGGCTCTTAGGGTTAGGGTTAGACTCAGGCTCTTAGGGTTAGGGTTAGACTCAGGCTCTTAGGGTGAGGGTTAGACTCAGTCTCTTCGGGTTAGGGTTAGACTCAGGCTCTTAGGGTGAGGGTTAGACTCAGGCTCTTAGGGTTAGGGTTAGACTCAGGCTCTTAGGGTGCGGGTTAGACTCAGGCTCTTAGGGTGAGGGTTAGACTCAGGCTCTTAGGGTTAGGGTTAGACTCAGGCTCTTAGGGTGCGGGTTAGACTCAGGCTCTTAGGGTGAGGGTTAGACTCAGGCTCTTAGGGTTAGGGTTAGACTCAGGCTCTTAGGGTTAGGGTTAGACTCAGGCTCTTAGGGTGAGGGTTAGACTCAGGCTCTTAGGGTTAGGGTTAGACTCAGGCTCTTAGGGTTAGGGTTAGACTCAGGCTCTTCGGGTTAGGGTTAGACTCAGGCTCTTCGGGTTAGGGTTAGACTCAGGCTCTTAGGGTTAGGGTTAGACTCAGGCTCTTCGGGTTAGGGTTAGACGCAGGCTCTTAGGGTTAGGGTTAGACTCAGGCTCTTAGGGTTAGGGTTAGACTCAGGCTCTTCGGGTTAGGGTTCGACTCAGGCTCTTAGGGTGAGGATTAGACTCAGGCTCTTAGGGTTAGGGTTAGACTCAGGCTCTTAGGGTGAGGGTTAGACTCAGGCTCTTAGGGTTAGGGTTAGACTCAGGATCTTAGGGTGCGGGTTAGACTCAGGCTCTTAGGGTGAGGGTTAGACTCAGTCTCTTCGGGTTAGGGTTAGACTCAGGCTCTTAGGGTGAGGGTTAGACTCAGGCTCTTAGGGTTAGGGTTAGACTCAGGCTCTTAGGGTTAGGGTTAGACTCAGGCTCTTCGGGTTAGGGTTAGACTCAGGCTCTTAGGGTGAGGGTTAGACTCAGGCTCTTAGGGTTAGGGTTAGACTCAGGCTCTTAGGGTTAGGGTTAGACTCAGGCTCTTAGGGTTAGGGTTAGACTCAGGCTCTTAGGGTTAGGGTTAGACTCAGGCTCTTCGGGTTAGGGTTAGACTCAGGCTCTTCGGGTTAGGGTTAGACTCAGGCTCTTAGGGTTAGGGTTAGACTCAGGCTCTTCGGGTTAGGGTTAGACGCAGGCTCTTAGGGTTAGGGTTAGACTCAGGCTCTTAGGGTTAGGGTTAGACTCAGGCTCTTAGGGTTAGGGTTCGACTCAGGCTCTTAGGGTGAGGATTAGACTCAGGCTCTTAGGGTTAGGGTTAGACTCAGGCTCTTAGGGTGAGGGTTAGACTCAGGCTCTTAGGGTTAGGGTTAGACTCAGGCTCTTAGGGTGCGGGTTAGACTCAGGCTCTTAGGGTGAGGGTTAGACTCAGGCTCTTAGGGTTAGGGTTAGACTCAGGCTCTTAGGGTGCGGGTTAGACTCAGGCTCTTAGGGTGAGGGTTAGACTCAGTCTCTTCGGGTTAGGGTTAGACTCAGGCTCTTAGGGTGAGGGTTAGACTCAGGCTCTTAGGGTTATGGTTAGACTCAGGCTCTTAGGGTTAGGGTTAGACTCAGGCTCTTAGGGTGAGGGTTAGACTCAGGCTCTTAGGGTTAGGGTTAGACTCAGGCTCTTAGGGTTAGGGTTAGACTCAGGCTCTTCGGGTTAGGGTTAGACTCAGGCTCTTAGGGTTAGGGTTAGACTCAGGCTCTTAGGGTTAGGGTTAGACGCAGGCTCTTAGGGTTAGGGTTAGACTCAGGCTCTTAGGGTTAGGGTTAGACTCAGGCTCTTAGGGTTAGGGTTCGACTCAGGCTCTTAGGGTGAGGATTAGACTCAGGCTCTTAGGGTTAGGGTTAGACTCAGGCTCTTAGGGTGAGGGTTAGACTCAGGCTCTTAGGGTTAGGGTTAGACTCAGGCTCTTAGGGTGCGGGTTAGACTCAGGCTCTTAGGGTGAGGGTTAGACTCAGTCTCTTCGGGTTAGGGTTAGACTCAGGCTCTTAGGGTGAGGGTTAGACTCAGGCTCTTAGGGTTAGGGTTAGACTCAGGCTCTTAGGGTTAGGGTTAGACTCAGGCTCTTCGGGTTAGGGTTAGACTCAGGCTCTTAGGGTTAGGGTTAGACTCAGGCTCTTCGGGTTAGGGTTAGACTCAGGCTCTTCGGGTTAGGGTTAGACTCAGGCTCTTAGGGTTAGGGTTAGACTCAGGCTCTTCGGGTTAGGGTTAGACTCAGGCTCTTAGGGTTAGGGTTAGACTCAGGCTCTTCGGGTTAGGGTTAGACGCAGGCTCTTAGGGTTAGGGTTAGACTCAGGCTCTTAGGGTTAGGGTTAGACTCAGGCTCTTAGGGTGAGGGTTAGACTCAGGCTCTTAGGGTGAGGGTTAGACTCAGGCTCTTAGGGTTAGGGTTAGACGCAGACTCTTAGGGTTAGGGTTAGACTCAGGCTCTTAGGGTTAGGGTTAGACTCAGGCTCTTAGGGTTAGGGTTAGACTCAGGCTCTTAGGGTGAGGGTTAGACTCAGTCTCTTCGGGTTAGGGTTAGACTCAGGCTCTTAGGGTTAGGGTTAGACTCAGGCTCTTAGGGTTAGGGTTAGACTCAGGCTCTTCGGGTTAGGGTTAGACTCAGGCTCTTAGGGTTAGGGTTAGACTCAGGCTCTTCGGGTTAGGGTTAGACGCAGGCTCTTAGGGTTAGGGTTAGACTCAGGCTCTTAGGGTTAGGGTTAGACTCAGGCTCTTAGGGTGAGGGTTAGACTCAGGCTCTTAGGGTGAGGGTTAGACTCAGGCTCTTAGGGTTAGGGTTAGACGCAGACTCTTAGGGTTAGGGTTAGACTCAGGCTCTTAGGGTTAGGGTTAGACTCAGGCTCTTAGGGTTAGGGTTAGACTCAGGCTCTTAGGGTGAGGGTTAGACTCAGTCTCTTCGGGTTAGGGTTAGACTCAGGCTCTTAGGGTTAGGGTTAGACTCAGGCTCTTAGGGTTAGGGTTAGACTCAGGCTCTTCGGGTTAGGGTTAGACTCAGGCTCTTAGGGTTAGGGTTAGACTCAGGCTCTTAGGGTTAGGGTTAGACTCAGGCTCTTAGGGTTAGGGTTAGACTCAGGCTCTTAGGGTGAGGGTTAGACTCAGGCTCTTAGGGTTAGGGTTAGACTCAGGCTCTTAGGGTTAGGGTTAGACTCAGGCTCTTAGGGTGAGGGTTAGACTCAGGCTCTTAGGGTTAGGGTTAGACTCAGGCTCTTAGGGTGAGGGTTAGACTCAGGCTCTTCGGGTTAGGGTTAGACTCAGGCTCTTAGGGTTAGGGTTAGACTCAGGCTCTTCGGGTTAGGGTTAGACTCAGGCTCTTAGGGTTAGGGTTAGACTCAGGCTCTTAGGGTTAGGGTTAGACTCAGGCTCTTCGGGTTAGGGTTAGACTCAGGCTCTTCGGGTTAGGGTTAGACTCAGGCTCTTAGGGTTAGGGTTAGACTCAGGCTCTTCGGGTTAGGGTTAGACTCAGGCTCTCAGGGTTAGGGTTAGACTCAGGCTCTTAGGGTGAGGGTTAGACTCAGGCTCTTAGGGTTAGGGTTAGACTCAGGCTCTTAGGGTTAGGGTTAGACTCAGGCTCTTAGGGTTAGGGTTAGACTCAGGCTCTTAGGGTGAGGGTTAGACTCAGGCTCTTAGGGTTAGGGTTAGACTCAGGCTCTTAGGGTTAGGGTTAGACGCAGACTCTTAGGGTTAGGGTTAGACTCAGGCTCTTAGGGTTAGGGTTAGACTCAGGCTCTTAGGGTTAGGGTTAGACTCAGGCTCTTAGGGTGAGGGTTAGACTCAGTCTCTTCGGGTTAGGGTTAGACTCAGGCTCTTAGGGTTAGGGTTAGACTCAGGCTCTTAGGGTTAGGGTTAGACTCAGGCTCTTCGGGTGAGGGTTAGACTCAGGCTCTTAGGGTTAGGGTTAGACTCAGGCTCTTAGGGTTAGGGTTAGACTCAGGCTCTTAGGGTGAGGGTTAGACTCAGGCTCTTAGGGTTAGGGTTAGACTCAGGCTCTTAGGGTGAGGGTTAGACTCAGGCTTTTAGGGTGAGGGTTAGACTCAGGCTCTTAGGGTTAGGGTTAGACTCAGGCTCTTAGGGTTAGGGTTAGACTCAGGCTCTTCGGGTTAGGGTTAGACTCAGGCTCTTCGGGTTAGGGTTAGACTCAGGCTCTTAGGGTTAGGGTTAGACTCAGGCTCTTCGGGTTAGGGTTAGACGCAGGCTCTTAGGGTTAGGGTTAGACTCAGGCTCTTAGGGTTAGGGTTAGACTCAGGCTCTTAGGGTGAGGGTTAGACTCAGGCTCTTAGGGTTAGGGTTAGACTCAGGCTCTTCGGGTTAGGGTTAGACTCAGGCTCTTCGGGTGAGGGTTAGACTCAGTCTCTTCGGGTTAGGGTTAGACTCAGGCTCTTAGGGTGAGGGTTAGACTCAGGCTCTTAGGGTTAGGGTTAGACTCAGGCTCTTAGGGTTAGGGTTAGACTCAGGCTCTTCGGGTTAGGGTTAGACTCAGGCTCTTAGGGTGAGGGTTAGACTCAGGCTCTTAGGGTTAGGGTTAGACTCAGGCTCTTAGGGTTAGGGTTAGACTCAGGCTCTTAGGGTTAGGGTTAGACTCAGGCTCTTAGGGTTAGGGTTAGACTCAGGCTCTTAGGGTTAGGGTTAGACTCAGGCTCTTCGGGTTAGGGTTAGACTCAGGCTCTTCGGGTTAGGGTTAGACTCAGGCTCTTAGGGTTAGGGTTAGACTCAGGCTCTTCGGGTTAGGGTTAGACGCAGGCTCTTAGGGTGAGGGTTAGACTCAGGCTCTTAGGGTTAGGGTTAGACTCAGGCTCTTAGGGTTAGGGTTCGACTCAGGCTCTTAGGGTGAGGATTAGACTCAGGCTCTTAGGGTTAGGGTTAGACTCAGGCTCTTAGGGTGAGGGTTAGACTCAGGCTCTTAGGGTTAGGGTTAGACTCAGGCTCTTAGGGTGCGGGTTAGACTCAGGCTCTTAGGGTGAGGGTTAGACTCAGTCTCTTCGGGTTAGGGTTAGACTCAGGCTCTTAGGGTGAGGGTTAGACTCAGGCTCTTAGGGTTAGGGTTAGACTCAGGCTCTTAGGGTTAGGGTTAGACTCAGGCTCTTCGGGTTAGGGTTAGACTCAGGCTCTTAGGGTTAGGGTTAGACTCAGGCTCTTAGGGTTAGGGTTAGACTCAGGCTCTTCGGGTTAGGGTTAGACTCAGGCTCTTAGGGTTAGGGTTAGACTCAGGCTCTTAGGGTTAGGGTTAGACTCAGGCTCTTCGGGTTAGGGTTAGACTCAGGCTCTTCGGGTTAGGGTTAGACTCAGGCTCTTAGGGTTAGGGTTAGACTCAGGCTCTTAGGGTGAGGGTTAGACTCAGGCTCTTAGGGTTAGGGTTAGACTCAGGCTCTTAGGGAGAGGGTTAGACTCAGGCTCTTAGGGTTAGGGTTAGACTCAGGCTCTTAGGGTTAGGGTTCGACTCAGGCTCTTAGGGTGAGGATTAGACTCAGGCTCTTAGGGTTAGGGTTAGACTCAGGCTCTTCGGGTTAGGGTTAGACGCAGGCTCTTAGGGTTAGGGTTAGACTCAGGCTCTTAGGGTTAGGGTTAGACTCAGGCTCTTAGGGTTAGGGTTCGACTCAGGCTCTTAGGGTGAGGATTAGACTCAGGCTCTTAGGGTTAGGGTTAGACTCAGGCTCTTAGGGTGAGGGTTAGACTCAGGCTCTTAGGGTTAGGGTTAGACTCAGGCTCTTAGGGTGCGGGTTAGACTCAGGCTCTTAGGGTGAGGGTTAGACTCAGTCTCTTCGGGTTAGGGTTAGACTCAGGCTCTTAGGGTGAGGGTTAGACTCAGGCTCTTAGGGTTAGGGTTAGACTCAGGCTCTTAGGGTTAGGGTTAGACTCAGGCTCTTCGGGTTAGGGTTAGACTCAGGCTCTTAGGGTGAGGGTTAGACTCAGGCTCTTAGGGTTAGGGTTAGACTCAGGCTCTTAGGGTTAGGGTTAGACTCAGGCTCTTAGGGTTAGGGTTAGACTCAGGCTCTTAGGGTTAGGGTTAGACTCAGGCTCTTAGGGTTAGGGTTAGACTCAGGCTCTTCGGGTTAGGGTTAGACTCAGGCTCTTCGGGTTAGGGTTAGACTCAGGCTCTTAGGGTTAGGGTTAGACTCAGGCTCTTCGGGTTAGGGTTAGACGCAGGCTCTTAGGGTGAGGGTTAGACTCAGGCTCTTAGGGTTAGGGTTAGACTCAGGCTCTTAGGGTTAGGGTTCGACTCAGGCTCTTAGGGTGAGGATTAGACTCAGGCTCTTAGGGTTAGGGTTAGACTCAGGCTCTTAGGGTGAGGGTTAGACTCAGGCTCTTAGGGTTAGGGTTAGACTCAGGCTCTTAGGGTGCGGGTTAGACTCAGGCTCTTAGGGTGAGGGTTAGACTCAGTCTCTTCGGGTTAGGGTTAGACTCAGGCTCTTAGGGTGAGGGTTAGACTCAGGCTCTTAGGGTTAGGGTTAGACTCAGGCTCTTAGGGTTAGGGTTAGACTCAGGCTCTTCGGGTTAGGGTTAGACTCAGGCTCTTAGGGTTAGGGTTAGACTCAGGCTCTTAGGGTTAGGGTTAGACTCAGGCTCTTCGGGTTAGGGTTAGACTCAGGCTCTTCGGGTTAGGGTTAGACTCAGGCTCTTCGGGTTAGGGTTAGACTCAGGCTCTTAGGGTTAGGGTTAGACTCAGGCTCTTCGGGTTAGGGTTAGACTCAGGCTCTTCGGGTTAGGGTTAGACTCAGGCTCTTAGGGTGAGGGTTAGACTCAGGCTCTTAGGGTTAGGGTTAGACGCAGGCTCTTAGGGTTAGGGTTAGACTCAGGCTCTTAGGGTTAGGGTTAGACTCAGGCTCTTAGGGTTAGGGTTCGACTCAGGCTCTTAGGGTGAGGATTAGACTCAGGCTCTTAGGGTTAGGGTTAGACTCAGGCTCTTCGGGTTAGGGTTAGACGCAGGCTCTTAGGGTTAGGGTTAGACTCAGGCTCTTAGGGTTAGGGTTAGACTCAGGCTCTTAGGGTTAGGGTTCGACTCAGGCTCTTAGGGTGAGGATTAGACTCAGGCTCTTAGGGTTAGGGTTAGACTCAGGCTCTTAGGGTGAGGGTTAGACTCAGGCTCTTAGGGTTAGGGTTAGACTCAGGCTCTTAGGGTGCGGGTTAGACTCAGGCTCTTAGGGTGAGGGTTAGACTCAGTCTCTTCGGGTTAGGGTTAGACTCAGGCTCTTAGGGTGAGGGTTAGACTCAGGCTCTTAGGGTTAGGGTTAGACTCAGGCTCTTAGGGTTAGGGTTAGACTCAGGCTCTTCGGGTTAGGGTTAGACTCAGGCTCTTAGGGTGAGGGTTAGACTCAGGCTCTTAGGGTTAGGGTTAGACTCAGGCTCTTAGGGTTAGGGTTAGACTCAGGCTCTTAGGGTTAGGGTTAGACTCAGGCTCTTCGGGTTAGGGTTAGACTCAGGCTCTTCGGGTTAGGGTTAGACTCAGGCTCTTCGGGTTAGGGTTAGACTCAGGCTCTTAGGGTTAGGGTTAGACTCAGGCTCTTCGGGTTAGGGTTAGACTCAGGCTCTTAGGGTTAGGGTTAGACTCAGGCTCTTAGGGTTAGGGTTAGACTCAGGCTCTTAGGGTTAGGGTTCGACTCAGGCTCTTAGGGTGAGGATTAGACTCAGGCTCTTAGGGTTAGGGTTAGACTCAGGCTCTTAGGGTTAGGGTTAGACTCAGGCTCTTAGGGTTAGGGTTAGACTCAGGCTCTTAGGGTGCGGGTTAGACTCAGGCTCTTAGGGTGAGGGTTAGACTCAGTCTCTTCGGGTTAGGGTTAGACTCAGGCTCTTAGGGTGAGGGTTAGACTCAGGCTCTTAGGGTTAGGGTTAGACTCAGGCTCTTAGGGTTAGGGTTAGACTCAGGCTCTTCGGGTTAGGGTTAGACTCAGGCTCTTAGGGTGAGGGTTAGACTCAGGCTCTTAGGGTTAGGGTTAGACTCAGGCTCTTAGGGTTAGGGTTAGACTCAGGCTCTTAGGGTGAGGGTTAGACTCAGGCTCTTAGGGTTAGGGTTAGACTCAGGCTCTTAGGGTTAGGGTTAGACTCAGGCTCTTAGGCTTAGGGTTAGACTCAGGCTCTTAGGGTTAGGGTTAGACTCAGGCTCTTAGGGTTAGGGTTAGACTCAGGCTCTTAGGGTTAGGGTTAGACGCAGGCTCTTAGGGTTAGGGTTAGACTCAGGCTCTTAGGGTTAGGGTTAGACTCAGGCTCTTAGGGTTAGGGTTCGACTCAGGCTCTTAGGGTGAGGATTAGACTCAGGCTCTTAGGGTTAGGGTTAGACTCAGGCTCTTAGGGTGAGGGTTAGACTCAGGCTCTTAGGGTTAGGGTTAGACTCAGGCTCTTAGGGTGCGGGTTAGACTCAGGCTCTTAGGGTGAGGGTTAGACTCAGTCTCTTCGGGTTAGGGTTAGACTCAGGCTCTTAGGGTGAGGGTTAGACTCAGGCTCTTAGGGTTAGGGTTAGACTCAGGCTCTTAGGGTTAGGGTTAGACTCAGGCTCTTCGGGTTAGGGTTAGACTCAGGCTCTTAGGGTTAGGGTTAGACTCAGGCTCTTCGGGTTAGGGTTAGACTCAGGCTCTTCGGGTTAGGGTTAGACTCAGGCTCTTAGGGTTAGGGTTAGACTCAGGCTCTTCGGGTTAGGGTTAGACTCAGGCTCTTAGGGTTAGGGTTAGACTCAGGCTCTTCGGGTTAGGGTTAGACGCAGGCTCTTAGGGTTAGGGTTAGACTCAGGCTCTTAGGGTTAGGGTTAGACTCAGGCTCTTAGGGTGAGGGTTAGACTCAGGCTCTTAGGGTGAGGGTTAGACTCAGGCTCTTAGGGTTAGGGTTAGACGCAGACTCTTAGGGTTAGGGTTAGACTCAGGCTCTTAGGGTTAGGGTTAGACTCAGGCTCTTAGGGTTAGGGTTAGACTCAGGCTCTTAGGGTGAGGGTTAGACTCAGTCTCTTCGGGTTAGGGTTAGACTCAGGCTCTTAGGGTTAGGGTTAGACTCAGGCTCTTAGGGTTAGGGTTAGACTCAGGCTCTTCGGGTTAGGGTTAGACTCAGGCTCTTAGGGTTAGGGTTAGACTCAGGCTCTTCGGGTTAGGGTTAGACGCAGGCTCTTAGGGTTAGGGTTAGACTCAGGCTCTTAGGGTTAGGGTTAGACTCAGGCTCTTAGGGTGAGGGTTAGACTCAGGCTCTTAGGGTGAGGGTTAGACTCAGGCTCTTAGGGTTAGGGTTAGACGCAGACTCTTAGGGTTAGGGTTAGACTCAGGCTCTTAGGGTTAGGGTTAGACTCAGGCTCTTAGGGTTAGGGTTAGACTCAGGCTCTTAGGGTGAGGGTTAGACTCAGTCTCTTCGGGTTAGGGTTAGACTCAGGCTCTTAGGGTTAGGGTTAGACTCAGGCTCTTAGGGTTAGGGTTAGACTCAGGCTCTTCGGGTTAGGGTTAGACTCAGGCTCTTAGGGTTAGGGTTAGACTCAGGCTCTTAGGGTTAGGGTTAGACTCAGGCTCTTAGGGTTAGGGTTAGACTCAGGCTCTTAGGGTGAGGGTTAGACTCAGGCTCTTAGGGTTAGGGTTAGACTCAGGCTCTTAGGGTTAGGGTTAGACTCAGGCTCTTAGGGTGAGGGTTAGACTCAGGCTCTTAGGGTTAGGGTTAGACTCAGGCTCTTAGGGTGAGGGTTAGACTCAGGCTCTTCGGGTTAGGGTTAGACTCAGGCTCTTAGGGTTAGGGTTAGACTCAGGCTCTTCGGGTTAGGGTTAGACTCAGGCTCTTAGGGTTAGGGTTAGACTCAGGCTCTTAGGGTTAGGGTTAGACTCAGGCTCTTCGGGTTAGGGTTAGACTCAGGCTCTTCGGGTTAGGGTTAGACTCAGGCTCTTAGGGTTAGGGTTAGACTCAGGCTCTTCGGGTTAGGGTTAGACTCAGGCTCTCAGGGTTAGGGTTAGACTCAGGCTCTTAGGGTGAGGGTTAGACTCAGGCTCTTAGGGTTAGGGTTAGACTCAGGCTCTTAGGGTTAGGGTTAGACTCAGGCTCTTAGGGTTAGGGTTAGACTCAGGCTCTTAGGGTGAGGGTTAGACTCAGGCTCTTAGGGTTAGGGTTAGACTCAGGCTCTTAGGGTTAGGGTTAGACGCAGACTCTTAGGGTTAGGGTTAGACTCAGGCTCTTAGGGTTAGGGTTAGACTCAGGCTCTTAGGGTTAGGGTTAGACTCAGGCTCTTAGGGTGAGGGTTAGACTCAGTCTCTTCGGGTTAGGGTTAGACTCAGGCTCTTAGGGTTAGGGTTAGACTCAGGCTCTTAGGGTTAGGGTTAGACTCAGGCTCTTCGGGTGAGGGTTAGACTCAGGCTCTTAGGGTTAGGGTTAGACTCAGGCTCTTAGGGTTAGGGTTAGACTCAGGCTCTTAGGGTGAGGGTTAGACTCAGGCTCTTAGGGTTAGGGTTAGACTCAGGCTCTTAGGGTGAGGGTTAGACTCAGGCTTTTAGGGTGAGGGTTAGACTCAGGCTCTTAGGGTTAGGGTTAGACTCAGGCTCTTAGGGTTAGGGTTAGACTCAGGCTCTTCGGGTTAGGGTTAGACTCAGGCTCTTCGGGTTAGGGTTAGACTCAGGCTCTTAGGGTTAGGGTTAGACTCAGGCTCTTCGGGTTAGGGTTAGACGCAGGCTCTTAGGGTTAGGGTTAGACTCAGGCTCTTCGGGTTAGGGTTAGACTCAGGCTCTTAGGGTGAGGGTTAGACTCAGGCTCTTAGGGTTAGGGTTAGACTCAGGCTCTTCGGGTTAGGGTTAGACTCAGGCTCTTCGGGTGAGGGTTAGACTCAGTCTCTTCGGGTGAGGGTTAGACTCAGGCTCTTAGGGTGAGGGTTAGACTCAGGCTCTTAGGGTTAGGGTTAGACTCAGGCTCTTAGGGTTAGGGTTAGACTCAGGCTCTTCGGGTTAGGGTTAGACTCAGGCTCTTAGGGTGAGGGTTAGACTCAGGCTCTTAGGGTTAGGGTTAGACTCAGGCTCTTAGGGTTAGGGTTAGACTCAGGCTCTTAGGGTTAGGGTTAGACTCAGGCTCTTAGGGTTAGGGTTAGACTCAGGCTCTTAGGGTTAGGGTTAGACTCAGGCTCTTCGGGTTAGGGTTAGACTCAGGCTCTTCGGGTTAGGGTTAGACTCAGGCTCTTAGGGTTAGGGTTAGACTCAGGCTCTTCGGGTTAGGGTTAGACGCAGGCTCTTAGGGTGAGGGTTAGACTCAGGCTCTTAGGGTTAGGGTTAGACTCAGGCTCTTAGGGTTAGGGTTCGACTCAGGCTCTTAGGGTGAGGATTAGACTCAGGCTCTTAGGGTTAGGGTTAGACTCAGGCTCTTAGGGTGAGGGTTAGACTCAGGCTCTTAGGGTTAGGGTTAGACTCAGGCTCTTAGGGTGCGGGTTAGACTCAGGCTCTTAGGGTGAGGGTTAGACTCAGTCTCTTCGGGTTAGGGTTAGACTCAGGCTCTTAGGGTGAGGGTTAGACTCAGGCTCTTAGGGTTAGGGTTAGACTCAGGCTCTTAGGGTTAGGGTTAGACTCAGGCTCTTCGGGTTAGGGTTAGACTCAGGCTCTTAGGGTTAGGGTTAGACTCAGGCTCTTAGGGTTAGGGTTAGACTCAGGCTCTTCGGGTTAGGGTTAGACTCAGGCTCTTAGGGTTAGGGTTAGACTCAGGCTCTTAGGGTTAGGGTTAGACTCAGGCTCTTCGGGTTAGGGTTAGACTCAGGCTCTTCGGGTTAGGGTTAGACTCAGGCTCTTAGGGTTAGGGTTAGACTCAGGCTCTTAGGGTGAGGGTTAGACTCAGGCTCTTAGGGTTAGGGTTAGACGCAGGCTCTTAGGGTGAGGGTTAGACTCAGGCTCTTAGGGTTAGGGTTAGACTCAGGCTCTTAGGGTTAGGGTTCGACTCAGGCTCTTAGGGTGAGGATTAGACTCAGGCTCTTAGGGTTAGGGTTAGACTCAGGCTCTTCGGGTTAGGGTTAGACGCAGGCTCTTAGGGTTAGGGTTAGACTCAGGCTCTTAGGGTTAGGGTTAGACTCAGGCTCTTAGGGTTAGGGTTCGACTCAGGCTCTTAGGGTGAGGATTAGACTCAGGCTCTTAGGGTTAGGGTTAGACTCAGGCTCTTAGGGTGAGGGTTAGACTCAGGCTCTTAGGGTTAGGGTTAGACTCAGGCTCTTAGGGTGCGGGTTAGACTCAGGCTCTTAGGGTGAGGGTTAGACTCAGTCTCTTCGGGTTAGGGTTAGACTCAGGCTCTTAGGGTGAGGGTTAGACTCAGGCTCTTAGGGTTAGGGTTAGACTCAGGCTCTTAGGGTTAGGGTTAGACTCAGGCTCTTCGGGTTAGGGTTAGACTCAGGCTCTTAGGGTGAGGGTTAGACTCAGGCTCTTAGGGTTAGGGTTAGACTCAGGCTCTTAGGGTTAGGGTTAGACTCAGGCTCTTAGGGTTAGGGTTAGACTCAGGCTCTTAGGGTTAGGGTTAGACTCAGGCTCTTAGGGTTAGGGTTAGACTCAGGCTCTTCGGGTTAGGGTTAGACTCAGGCTCTTCGGGTTAGGGTTAGACTCAGGCTCTTAGGGTTAGGGTTAGACTCAGGCTCTTCGGGTTAGGGTTAGACGCAGGCTCTTAGGGTGAGGGTTAGACTCAGGCTCTTAGGGTTAGGGTTAGACTCAGGCTCTTAGGGTTAGGGTTCGACTCAGGCTCTTAGGGTGAGGATTAGACTCAGGCTCTTAGGGTTAGGGTTAGACTCAGGCTCTTAGGGTGAGGGTTAGACTCAGGCTCTTAGGGTTAGGGTTAGACTCAGGCTCTTAGGGTTAGGGTTAGACTCAGGCTCTTAGGGTGAGGGTTAGACTCAGTCTCTTCGGGTTAGGGTTAGACTCAGGCTCTTAGGGTGAGGGTTAGACTCAGGCTCTTAGGGTTAGGGTTAGACTCAGGCTCTTAGGGTTAGGGTTAGACTCAGGCTCTTCGGGTTAGGGTTAGACTCAGGCTCTTAGGGTTAGGGTTAGACTCAGGCTCTTAGGGTTAGGGTTAGACTCAGGCTCTTCGGGTTAGGGTTAGACTCAGGCTCTTCGGGTTAGGGTTAGACTCAGGCTCTTCGGGTTAGGGTTAGACTCAGGCTCTTAGGGTTAGGGTTAGACTCAGGCTCTTCGGGTTAGGGTTAGACTCAGGCTCTTCGGGTTAGGGTTAGACTCAGGCTCTTAGGGTGAGGGTTAGACTCAGGCTCTTAGGGTTAGGGTTAGACGCAGGCTCTTAGGGTTAGGGTTAGACTCAGGCTCTTAGGGTTAGGGTTAGACTCAGGCTCTTAGGGTTAGGGTTCGACTCAGGCTCTTAGGGTGAGGATTAGACTCAGGCTCTTAGGGTTAGGGTTAGACTCAGGCTCTTCGGGTTAGGGTTAGACGCAGGCTCTTAGGGTTAGGGTTAGACTCAGGCTCTTAGGGTTAGGGTTAGACTCAGGCTCTTAGGGTTAGGGTTCGACTCAGGCTCTTAGGGTGAGGATTAGACTCAGGCTCTTAGGGTTAGGGTTAGACTCAGGCTCTTAGGGTGAGGGTTAGACTCAGGCTCTTAGGGTTAGGGTTAGACTCAGGCTCTTAGGGTGCGGGTTAGACTCAGGCTCTTAGGGTGAGGGTTAGACTCAGTCTCTTCGGGTTAGGGTTAGACTCAGGCTCTTAGGGTGAGGGTTAGACTCAGGCTCTTAGGGTTAGGGTTAGACTCAGGCTCTTAGGGTTAGGGTTAGACTCAGGCTCTTCGGGTTAGGGTTAGACTCAGGCTCTTAGGGTGAGGGTTAGACTCAGGCTCTTAGGGTTAGGGTTAGACTCAGGCTCTTAGGGTTAGGGTTAGACTCAGGCTCTTAGGGTGAGGGTTAGACTCAGGCTCTTAGGGTTAGGGTTAGACTCAGGCTCTTAGGGTTAGGGTTAGACGCAGACTCTTAGGGTTAGGGTTAGACTCAGGCTCTTAGGGTTAGGGTTAGACTCAGGCTCTTAGGGTTAGGGTTAGACTCAGGCTCTTAGGGTGAGGGTTAGACTCAGTCTCTTCGGGTTAGGGTTAGACTCAGGCTCTTAGGGTTAGGGTTAGACTCAGGCTCTTAGGGTTAGGGTTAGACTCAGGCTCTTCGGGTGAGGGTTAGACTCAGGCTCTTAGGGTTAGGGTTAGACTCAGGCTCTTAGGGTTAGGGTTAGACTCAGGCTCTTAGGGTGAGGGTTAGACTCAGGCTCTTAGGGTTAGGGTTAGACTCAGGCTCTTAGGGTTAGGGTTAGACTCAGGCTCTTAGGGTTAGGGTTAGACTCAGGCTCTTCGGGTTAGGGTTAGACTCAGGCTCTTCGGGTTAGGGTTAGACTCAGGCTCTTAGGGTTAGGGTTAGACTCAGGCTCTTCGGGTTAGGGTTAGACGCAGGCTCTTAGGGTTAGGGTTAGACTCAGGCTCTTAGGGTTAGGGTTAGACTCAGGCTCTTAGGGTGAGGGTTAGACTCAGGCTCTTAGGGTTAGGGTTAGACTCAGGCTCTTCGGGTTAGGGTTAGACTCAGGCTGTTCGGGTGAGGGTTAGACTCAGTCTCTTCGGGTTAGGGTTAGACTCAGGCTCTTAGGGTGAGGGTTAGACTCAGGCTCTTAGGGTTAGGGTTAGACTCAGGCTCTTAGGGTTAGGGTTAGACTCAGGCTCTTCGGGTTAGGGTTAGACTCAGGCTCTTAGGGTGAGGGTTAGACTCAGGCTCTTAGGGTTAGGGTTAGACTCAGGCTCTTAGGGTTAGGGTTAGACTCAGGCTCTTAGGGTTAGGGTTAGACTCAGGCTCTTAGGGTTAGGGTTAGACTCAGGCTCTTAGGGTTAGGGTTAGACTCAGGCTCTTCGGGTTAGGGTTAGACTCAGGCTCTTCGGGTTAGGGTTAGACTCAGGCTCTTAGGGTTAGGGTTAGACTCAGGCTCTTCGGGTTAGGGTTAGACGCAGGCTCTTAGGGTGAGGGTTAGACTCAGGCTCTTAGGGTTAGGGTTAGACTCAGGCTCTTAGGGTTAGGGTTCGACTCAGGCTCTTAGGGTGAGGATTAGACTCAGGCTCTTAGGGTTAGGGTTAGACTCAGGCTCTTAGGGTGAGGGTTAGACTCAGGCTCTTAGGGTTAGGGTTAGACTCAGGCTCTTAGGGTGCGGGTTAGACTCAGGCTCTTAGGGTGAGGGTTAGACTCAGTCTCTTCGGGTTAGGGTTAGACTCAGGCTCTTAGGGTGAGGGTTAGACTCAGGCTCTTAGGGTTAGGGTTAGACTCAGGCTCTTAGGGTTAGGGTTAGACTCAGGCTCTTCGGGTTAGGGTTAGACTCAGGCTCTTAGGGTTAGGGTTAGACTCAGGCTCTTAGGGTTAGGGTTAGACTCAGGCTCTTCGGGTTAGGGTTAGACTCAGGCTCTTAGGGTTAGGGTTAGACTCAGGCTCTTAGGGTTAGGGTTAGACTCAGGCTCTTCGGGTTAGGGTTAGACTCAGGCTCTTCGGGTTAGGGTTAGACTCAGGCTCTTAGGGTTAGGGTTAGACTCAGGCTCTTAGGGTGAGGGTTAGACTCAGGCTCTTAGGGTTAGGGTTAGACGCAGGCTCTTAGGGTGAGGGTTAGACTCAGGCTCTTAGGGTTAGGGTTAGACTCAGGCTCTTAGGGTTAGGGTTCGACTCAGGCTCTTAGGGTGAGGATTAGACTCAGGCTCTTAGGGTTAGGGTTAGACTCAGGCTCTTCGGGTTAGGGTTAGACGCAGGCTCTTAGGGTTAGGGTTAGACTCAGGCTCTTAGGGTTAGGGTTAGACTCAGGCTCTTAGGGTTAGGGTTCGACTCAGGCTCTTAGGGTGAGGATTAGACTCAGGCTCTTAGGGTTAGGGTTAGACTCAGGCTCTTAGGGTGAGGGTTAGACTCAGGCTCTTAGGGTTAGGGTTAGACTCAGGCTCTTAGGGTGCGGGTTAGACTCAGGCTCTTAGGGTGAGGGTTAGACTCAGTCTCTTCGGGTTAGGGTTAGACTCAGGCTCTTAGGGTGAGGGTTAGACTCAGGCTCTTAGGGTTAGGGTTAGACTCAGGCTCTTAGGGTTAGGGTTAGACTCAGGCTCTTCGGGTTAGGGTTAGACTCAGGCTCTTAGGGTGAGGGTTAGACTCAGGCTCTTAGGGTTAGGGTTAGACTCAGGCTCTTAGGGTTAGGGTTAGACTCAGGCTCTTAGGGTTAGGGTTAGACTCAGGCTCTTAGGGTTAGGGTTAGACTCAGGCTCTTCGGGTTAGGGTTAGACTCAGGCTCTTCGGGTTAGGGTTAGACTCAGGCTCTTAGGGTTAGGGTTAGACTCAGGCTCTTCGGGTTAGGGTTAGACGCAGGCTCTTAGGGTGAGGGTTAGACTCAGGCTCTTAGGGTTAGGGTTAGACTCAGGCTCTTAGGGTTAGGGTTCGACTCAGGCTCTTAGGGTGAGGATTAGACTCAGGCTCTTAGGGTTAGGGTTAGACTCAGGCTCTTAGGGTGAGGGTTAGACTCAGGCTCTTAGGGTTAGGGTTAGACTCAGGCTCTTAGGGTTAGGGTTAGACTCAGGCTCTTAGGGTGAGGGTTAGACTCAGTCTCTTCGGGTTAGGGTTAGACTCAGGCTCTTAGGGTGAGGGTTAGACTCAGGCTCTTAGGGTTAGGGTTAGACTCAGGCTCTTAGGGTTAGGGTTAGACTCAGGCTCTTCGGGTTAGGGTTAGACTCAGGCTCTTAGGGTTAGGGTTAGACTCAGGCTCTTAGGGTTAGGGTTAGACTCAGGCTCTTCGGGTTAGGGTTAGACTCAGGCTCTTCGGGTTAGGGTTAGACTCAGGCTCTTCGGGTTAGGGTTAGACTCAGGCTCTTAGGGTTAGGGTTAGACTCAGGCTCTTCGGGTTAGGGTTAGACTCAGGCTCTTCGGGTTAGGGTTAGACTCAGGCTCTTAGGGTGAGGGTTAGACTCAGGCTCTTAGGGTTAGGGTTAGACGCAGGCTCTTAGGGTTAGGGTTAGACTCAGGCTCTTAGGGTTAGGGTTAGACTCAGGCTCTTAGGGTTAGGGTTCGACTCAGGCTCTTAGGGTGAGGATTAGACTCAGGCTCTTAGGGTTAGGGTTAGACTCAGGCTCTTCGGGTTAGGGTTAGACGCAGGCTCTTAGGGTTAGGGTTAGACTCAGGCTCTTAGGGTTAGGGTTAGACTCAGGCTCTTAGGGTTAGGGTTCGACTCAGGCTCTTAGGGTGAGGATTAGACTCAGGCTCTTAGGGTTAGGGTTAGACTCAGGCTCTTAGGGTGAGGGTTAGACTCAGGCTCTTAGGGTTAGGGTTAGACTCAGGCTCTTAGGGTGCGGGTTAGACTCAGGCTCTTAGGGTGAGGGTTAGACTCAGTCTCTTCGGGTTAGGGTTAGACTCAGGCTCTTAGGGTGAGGGTTAGACTCAGGCTCTTAGGGTTAGGGTTAGACTCAGGCTCTTAGGGTTAGGGTTAGACTCAGGCTCTTCGGGTTAGGGTTAGACTCAGGCTCTTAGGGTGAGGGTTAGACTCAGGCTCTTAGGGTTAGGGTTAGACTCAGGCTCTTAGGGTTAGGGTTAGACTCAGGCTCTTAGGGTTAGGGTTAGACTCAGGCTCTTAGGGTTAGGGTTAGACTCAGGCTCTTCGGGTTAGGGTTAGACTCAGGCTCTTCGGGTTAGGGTTAGACTCAGGCTCTTAGGGTTAGGGTTAGACTCAGGCTCTTCGGGTTAGGGTTAGACTCAGGCTCTTAGGGTTAGGGTTAGACTCAGGCTCTTAGGGTTAGGGTTAGACTCAGGCTCTTAGGGTTAGGGTTCGACTCAGGCTCTTAGGGTGAGGATTAGACTCAGGCTCTTAGGGTTAGGGTTAGACTCAGGCTCTTAGGGTTAGGGTTAGACTCAGGCTCTTAGGGTTAGGGTTAGACTCAGGCTCTTAGGGTGCGGGTTAGACTCAGGCTCTTAGGGTGAGGGTTAGACTCAGTCTCTTCGGGTTAGGGTTAGACTCAGGCTCTTAGGGTGAGGGTTAGACTCAGGCTCTTAGGGTTAGGGTTAGACTCAGGCTCTTAGGGTTAGGGTTAGACTCAGGCTCTTCGGGTTAGGGTTAGACTCAGGCTCTTAGGGTGAGGGTTAGACTCAGGCTCTTAGGGTTAGGGTTAGACTCAGGCTCTTAGGGTTAGGGTTAGACTCAGGCTCTTAGGGTGAGGGTTAGACTCAGGCTCTTAGGGTTAGGGTTAGACTCAGGCTCTTAGGGTTAGGGTTAGACTCAGGCTCTTAGGCTTAGGGTTAGACTCAGGCTCTTAGGGTTAGGGTTAGACTCAGGCTCTTAGGGTGAGGGTTAGACTCAGGCTCTTAGGGTTAGGGTTAGACGCAGGCTCTTAGGGTTAGGGTTAGACTCAGGCTCTTAGGGTTAGGGTTAGACTCAGGCTCTTAGGGTTAGGGTTAGACTCAGGCTCTTAGGGTGAGGGTTAGACTCAGGCTCTTAGGGTTAGCGTTCGACTCAGGCTCTTAGGGTGAGGATTAGACTCAGGCTCTTAGGGTTAGGGTTAGACTCAGGCTCTTAGGGTGAGGGTTAGACTCAGGCTCTTAGGGTTAGGGTTAGACTCAGGCTCTTAGGGTGCGGGTTAGACTCAGGCTCTTAGGGTGAGGGTTAGACTCAGTCTCTTCGGGTTAGGGTTAGACTCAGGCTCTTAGGGTGAGGGTTAGACTCAGGCTCTTAGGGTTAGGGTTAGACTCAGGCTCTTAGGGTTAGGGTTAGACTCAGGCTCTTAGGGTGAGGGTTAGACTCAGGCTCTTCGGGTTAGGGTTAGACTCAGGCTCTTAGGGTTAGGGTTAGACTCAGGCTCTTCGGGTTAGGGTTAGACTCAGGCTCTTCGGGTTAGGGTTAGACTCAGGCTCTTAGGGTGAGGGTTAGACTCAGGCTCTTCGGGTTAGGGTTAGACGCAGGCTCTTAGGGTTAGGGTTAGACTCAGGCTCTTAGGGTTAGGGTTAGACTCAGGCTCTTAGGGTTAGGGTTCGACTCAGGCTCTTAGGGTGAGGATTAGACTCAGGCTCTTAGGGTTAGGGTTAGACTCAGGCTCTTAGGGTGAGGGTTAGACTCAGGCTCTTAGGGTTAGGGTTAGACTCAGGCTCTTAGGGTGCGGGTTAGACTCAGGCTCTTAGGGTGAGGGTTAGACTCAGTCTCTTCGGGTTAGGGTTAGACTCAGGCTCTTAGGGTGAGGGTTAGACTCAGGCTCTTAGGGTTAGGGTTAGACTCAGGCTCTTAGGGTTAGGGTTAGACTCAGGCTCTTAGGGTGAGGGTTAGACTCAGGCTCTTAGGGTTAGGGTTAGACTCAGGCTCTTAGGGTTAGGGTTAGACTCAGGCTCTTCGGGTTAGGGTTAGACTCAGGCTCTTCGGGTTAGGGTTAGACTCAGGCTCTTAGGGTTAGGGTTAGACTCAGGCTCTTCGGGTTAGGGTTAGACGCAGGCTCTTAGGGTTAGGGTTAGACTCAGGCTCTTAGGGTGAGGATTAGACTCAGGCTCTTAGGGTTAGGGTTAGACTCAGGCTCTTAGGGTGCGGGTTAGACTCAGGCTCTTAGGGTGAGGGTTAGACTCAGTCTCTTCGGGTTAGGGTTAGACTCAGGCTCTTAGGGTGAGGGTTAGACTCAGGCTCTTAGGGTTAGGGTTAGACTCAGGCTCTTAGGGTTAGGGTTAGACTCAGGCTCTTAGGGTGAGGGTTAGACTCAGGCTCTTCGGGTTAGGGTTAGACTCAGGCTCTTAGGGTTAGGGTTAGACTCAGGCTCTTCGGGTTAGGGTTAGACTCAGGCTCTTCGGGTTAGGGTTAGACTCAGGCTCTTAGGGTGAGGGTTAGACTCAGGCTCTTCGGGTTAGGGTTAGACGCAGGCTCTTAGGGTTAGGGTTAGACTCAGGCTCTTAGGGTTAGGGTTAGACTCAGGCTCTTAGGGTTAGGGTTCGACTCAGGCTCTTAGGGTGAGGATTAGACTCAGGCTCTTAGGGTTAGGGTTAGACTCAGGCTCTTAGGGTGAGGGTTAGACTCAGGCTCTTAGGGTTAGGGTTAGACTCAGGCTCTTAGGGTGCGGGTTAGACTCAGGCTCTTAGGGTGAGGGTTAGACTCAGTCTCTTCGGGTTAGGGTTAGACTCAGGCTCTTAGGGTGAGGGTTAGACTCAGGCTCTTAGGGTTAGGGTTAGACTCAGGCTCTTAGGGTTAGGGTTAGACTCAGGCTCTTAGGGTGAGGGTTAGACTCAGGCTCTTAGGGTTAGGGTTAGACTCAGGCTCTTAGGGTTAGGGTTAGACTCAGGCTCTTCGGGTTAGGGTTAGACTCAGGCTCTTCGGGTTAGGGTTAGACTCAGGCTCTTAGGGTTAGGGTTAGACTCAGGCTCTTCGGGTTAGGGTTAGACGCAGGCTCTTAGGGTTAGGGTTAGACTCAGGCTCTTAGGGTTAGGGTTAGACTCAGGCTCTTAGGGTTAGGGTTCGACTCAGGCTCTTAGGGTGAGGATTAGACTCAGGCTCTTAGGGTTAAGGTTAGACTCAGGCTCTTAGGGTGAGGGTTAGACTCAGGCTCTTAGGGTTAGGGTTAGACTCAGGCTCTTAGGGTTAGGGTTAGACTCAGGCTCTTCGGGTTAGGGTTAGACTCAGGCTCTTAGGGTGAGGGTTAGACTCAGGCTCTTAGGGTTAGGGTTAGACTCAGGCTCTTAGGGTTAGGGTTAGACTCAGGCTCTTAGGGTGAGGGTTAGACTCAGGCTCTTAGGGTTAGGGTTAGACTCAGGCTCTTAGGGTTAGGGTTAGACTCAGGCTCTTCGGGTTAGGGTTAGACTCAGGCTCTTAGGGTGAGGGTTAGACTCAGGCTCTTAGGGTTAGGGTTAGACTCAGGCTCTTAGGGTTAGGGTTAGACTCAGGCTCTTCGGGTTAGGGTTAGACTCAGGCTCTTAGGGTTAGGGTTAGACTCAGGCTCTTCGGGTTAGGGTTAGACTCAGGCTCTTCGGGTTAGGGTTAGACTCAGGCTCTTCGGGTTAGGGTTAGACTCAGGCTCTTAGGGTTAGGGTTAGACTCAGGCTCTTCGGGTTAGGGTTAGACTCAGGCTCTTCGGGTTAGGGTTAGACTCAGGCTCTTAGGGTTAGGGTTAGACTCAGGCTCTTAGGGTGAGGGTTAGACTCAGGCTCTTAGGGTTAGGGTTAGACGCAGGCTCTTCGGGTTAGGGTTAGACTCAGGCTCTTAGGGTTAGGGTTAGACTCAGGCTCTTAGGGTTAGGGTTCGACTCAGGCTCTTAGGGTTAGGGTTAGACTCAGGCTCTTAGGGTTAGGGTTAGACTCAGGCTCTTAGGGTGAGGGTTAGACTCAGGCTCTTAGGGTTAGGGTTCGACTCAGGCTCTTAGGGTGAGGATTAGACTCAGGCTCTTAGGGTTAGGGTTAGACTCAGGCTCTTAGGGTTAGGGTTAGACTCAGGCTCTTCGGGTTAGGGTTAGACTCAGGCTCTCAGGGTTAGGGTTAGACTCAGGCTCTTAGGGTGAGGGTTAGACTCAGGCTCTTAGGGTTAGGGTTAGACTCAGGCTCTTAGGGTTAGGGTTAGACTCAGGCTCTTAGGGTTAGGGTTAGACTCAGGCTCTTAGGGTGAGGGTTAGACTCAGGCTCTTAGGGTTAGGGTTAGACTCAGGCTCTTAGGGTTAGGGTTAGACTCAGGCTCTTCCGGTTAGGATTAGACTCAGGCTCTTAGGGTTACGGTTAGACTCAGGCTCTTCGGGTTAGGGTTAGACTCAGGCTCTTAGGGTGAGGGTTAGACTCAGTCTCTTCGGGTTAGGGTTAGACTCAGGCTCTTAGGGTTAGGGTTAGACTCAGGCTCTTAGGGTTAGGGTTAGACTCAGGCTCTTCGGGTTAGGGTTAGACTCAGGCTCTTAGGGTTAGGGTTAGACTCAGGCTCTTAGGGTTAGGGTTAGACTCAGGCTCTTAGGGTTAGGGTTAGACTCAGGCTCTTCGGGTTAGGGTTAGACTCAGGCTCTTAGGGTTAGGGTTAGACTCAGGCTCTTAGGGTTAGGGTTAGACTCAGGCTCTTCGGGTTAGGGTTAGACTCAGGCTCTTAGGGTTAGGGTTAGACTCAGGCTCTTAGGGTGAGGGTTAGACTCAGGCTCTTAGGGTGAGGGTTAGACTCAGGCTCTTAGGGTTAGGGTTAGACTCAGGCTCTTAGGGTTAGGGTTAGGCTCAGGCTCTTAGGGTTAGGGTTAGACTCAGGCTCTTAGGGTTAGGGTTAGACTCAGGCTCTTAGGGTGAGGGTTAGACTCAGGCTCTTAGGGTTAGGGTTAGACTCAGGCTCTTAGGGTGAGGGTTAGACTCAGGCTCTTAGGGTTAGGGTTAGACTCAGGCTCTTAGGGTGAGGGTTAGACTCAGGCTCTTCGGGTTAGGGTTAGACTCAGGCTCTTAGGGTTAGGGTTAGACTCAGGCTCTTCGGGTTAGGGTTAGACTCAGGCTCTTAGGGTTAGGGTTAGACTCAGGCTCTTAGGGTTAGGGTTAGACTCAGGCTCTTCGGGTTAGGGTTAGACTCAGGCTCTTCGGGTTAGGGTTAGACTCAGGCTCTTAGGGTTAGGGTTAGACTCAGGCTCTTCGGGTTAGGGTTAGACTCAGGCTCTCAGGGTTAGGGTTAGACTCAGGCTCTTAGGGTGAGGGTTAGACTCAGGCTCTTAGGGTTAGGGTTAGACTCAGGCTCTTAGGGTTAGGGTTAGACTCAGGCTCTTAGGGTTAGGGTTAGACTCAGGCTCTTAGGGTGAGGGTTAGACTCAGGCTCTTAGGGTTAGGGTTAGACTCAGGCTCTTAGGGTTAGGGTTAGACGCAGACTCTTAGGGTTAGGGTTAGACTCAGGCTCTTAGGGTTAGGGTTAGACTCAGGCTCTTAGGGTTAGGGTTAGACTCAGGCTCTTAGGGTGAGGGTTAGACTCAGTCTCTTCGGGTTAGGGTTAGACTCAGGCTCTTAGGGTTAGGGTTAGACTCAGGCTCTTAGGGTTAGGGTTAGACTCAGGCTCTTCGGGTTAGGGTTAGACTCAGGCTCTTAGGGTTAGGGTTAGACTCAGGCTCTTAGGGTTAGGGTTAGACTCAGGCTCTTAGGGTTAGGGTTAGACTCAGGCTCTTAGGGTTAGGGTTAGACTCAGGCTCTTAGGGTTAGGGTTAGACTCAGGCTCTTAGGGTTAGGGTTAGACTCAGGCTCTTAGGGTGAGGGTTAGACTCAGGCTCTTAGGGTTAGGGTTAGACTCAGGCTCTTAGGGTTAGGGTTAGACTCAGGCTCTTCGGGTTAGGTTAGACTCAGGCTCTTCGGGTTAGGGTTAGACTCAGGCTCTTAGGGTTAGGGTTAGACGCAGGCTCTTAGGGTGAGGGTTAGACTCAGGCTCTTAGGGTTAGGGTTAGACTCAGGCTCTTAGGGTTAGGGTTCGACTCAGGCTCTTAGGGTGAGGATTAGACTCAGGCTCTTAGGGTTAGGGTTAGACTCAGGCTCTTCGGGTTAGGGTTAGACGCAGGCTCTTAGGGTTAGGGTTAGACTCAGGCTCTTAGGGTTAGGGTTAGACTCAGGCTCTTAGGGTTAGGGTTCGACTCAGGCTCTTAGGGTGAGGATTAGACTCAGGCTCTTAGGGTTAGGGTTAGACTCAGGCTCTTAGGGTGAGGGTTAGACTCAGGCTCTTAGGGTTAGGGTTAGACTCAGGCTCTTAGGGTGCGGGTTAGACTCAGGCTCTTAGGGTGAGGGTTAGACTCAGTCTCTTCGGGTTAGGGTTAGACTCAGGCTCTTAGGGTGAGGGTTAGACTCAGGCTCTTAGGGTTAGGGTTAGACTCAGGCTCTTAGGGTTAGGGTTAGACTCAGGCTCTTCGGGTTAGGGTTAGACTCAGGCTCTTAGGGTGAGGGTTAGACTCAGGCTCTTAGGGTTAGGGTTAGACTCAGGCTCTTAGGGTTAGGGTTAGACTCAGGCTCTTAGGGTTAGGGTTAGACTCAGGCTCTTCGGGTTAGGGTTAGACTCAGGCTCTTCGGGTTAGGGTTAGACTCAGGCTCTTAGGGTTAGGGTTAGACTCAGGCTCTTCGGGTTAGGGTTAGACGCAGGCTCTTAGGGTGAGGGTTAGACTCAGGCTCTTAGGGTTAGGGTTAGACTCAGGCTCTTAGGGTTAGGGTTCGACTCAGGCTCTTAGGGTGAGGATTAGACTCAGGCTCTTAGGGTTAGGGTTAGACTCAGGCTCTTAGGGTGAGGGTTAGACTCAGGCTCTTAGGGTTAGGGTTAGACTCAGGCTCTTAGGGTGCGGGTTAGACTCAGGCTCTTAGGGTGAGGTTAGACTCAGTCTCTTCGGGTTAGGGTTAGACTCAGGCTCTTAGGGTGAGGGTTAGACTCAGGCTCTTAGGGTTAGGGTTAGACTCAGGCTCTTAGGGTTAGGGTTAGACTCAGGCTCTTCGGGTTAGGGTTAGACTCAGGCTCTTAGGGTTAGGGTTAGACTCAGGCTCTTAGGGTTAGGGTTAGACTCAGGCTCTTCGGGTTAGGGTTAGACTCAGGCTCTTCGGGTTAGGGTTAGACTCAGGCTCTTCGGGTTAGGGTTAGACTCAGGCTCTTAGGGTTAGGGTTAGACTCAGGCTCTTCGGGTTAGGGTTAGACTCAGGCTCTTCGGTTAGGGTTAGACTCAGGCTCTTAGGGTGAGGGTTAGACTCAGGCTCTTAGGGTTAGGGTTAGACGCAGGCTCTTAGGGTTAGGGTTAGACTCAGGCTCTTAGGGTTAGGGTTAGACTCAGGCTCTTAGGGTTAGGGTTCGACTCAGGCTCTTAGGGTGAGGATTAGACTCAGGCTCTTAGGGTTAGGGTTAGACTCAGGCTCTTCGGGTTAGGGTTAGACGCAGGCTCTTAGGGTTAGGGTTAGACTCAGGCTCTTAGGGTTAGGGTTAGACTCAGGCTCTTAGAGTTAGGGTTCGACTCAGGCTCTTAGGGTGAGGATTAGACTCAGGCTCTTAGGGTTAGGGTTAGACTCAGGCTCTTAGGGTGAGGGTTAGACTCAGGCTCTTAGGGTTAGGGTTAGACTCAGGCTCTTAGGGTGCGGGTTAGACTCAGGCTCTTAGGGTGAGGGTTAGACTCAGTCTCTTCGGGTTAGGGTTAGACTCAGGCTCTTAGGGTGAGGGTTAGACTCAGGCTCTTAGGGTTAGGGTTAGACTCAGGCTCTTAGGGTTAGGGTTAGACTCAGGCTCTTCGGGTTAGGGTTAGACTCAGGCTCTTAGGGTGAGGGTTAGACTCAGGCTCTTAGGGTTAGGTTAGACTCAGGCTCTTAGGGTTAGGGTTAGACTCAGGCTCTTAGGGTTAGGGTTAGACTCAGGCTCTTAGGGTTAGGGTTAGACTCAGGCTCTTCGGGTTAGGGTTAGACTCAGGCTCTTCGGGTTAGGGTTAGACTCAGGCTCTTAGGGTTAGGGTTAGACTCAGGCTCTTAGGGTTAGGGTTAGACGCAGGCTCTTAGGGTTAGGGTTAGACTCAGGCTCTTAGGGTTAGGGTTAGACTCAGGCTCTTAGGGTTAGGGTTCGACTCAGGCTCTTAGGGTGAGGATTAGACTCAGGCTCTTAGGGTTAGGGTTAGACTCAGGCTCTTAGGGTGAGGGTTAGACTCAGGCTCTTAGGGTTAGGGTTAGACTCAGGCTCTTAGGGTGCGGGTTAGACTCAGGCTCTTAGGTGAGGGTTAGACTCAGTCTCTTCGGGTTAGGGTTAGACTCAGGCTCTTAGGGTGAGGGTTAGACTCAGGCTCTTAGGGTTAGGGTTAGACTCAGGCTCTTAGGGTTAGGGTTAGACTCAGGCTCTTCGGGTTAGGGTTAGACTCAGGCTCTTAGGGTGAGGGTTAGACTCAGGCTCTTAGGGTTAGGGTTAGACTCAGGCTCTTAGGGTTAGGGTTAGACTCAGGCTCTTAGGGTGAGGGTTAGACTCAGGCTCTTAGGGTTAGGGTTAGACTCAGGCTCTTAGGGTTAGGGTTAGACTCAGGCTCTTAGGGTTAGGGTTAGACTCAGGCTCTTAGGGTGAGGGTTAGACTCAGGCTCTTAGGGTTAGGGTTAGACGCAGGCTCTTAGGGTTAGGGTTAGACTCAGGCTCTTAGGGTTAGGGTTAGACTCAGGCTCTTAGGTTAGGGTTAGACTCAGGCTCTTAGGGTGAGGGTTAGACTCAGGCTCTTAGGGTTAGGGTTCGACTCAGGCTCTTAGGGTGAGGATTAGACTCAGGCTCTTAGGGTTAGGGTTAGACTCAGGCTCTTAGGGTGAGGGTTAGACTCAGGCTCTTAGGGTTAGGGTTAGACTCAGGCTCTTAGGGTGCGGGTTAGACTCAGGCTCTTAGGGTGAGGGTTAGACTCAGTCTCTTCGGGTTAGGGTTAGACTCAGGCTCTTAGGGTGAGGGTTAGACTCAGGCTCTTAGGGTTAGGGTTAGACTCAGGCTCTTAGGGTTAGGGTTAGACTCAGGCTCTTAGGGTGAGGGTTAGACTCAGGCTCTTCGGGTTAGGGTTAGACTCAGGCTCTTAGGGTTAGGGTTAGACTCAGGCTCTTCGGGTTAGGGTTAGACTCAGGCTCTTCGGGTTAGGGTTAGACTCAGGCTCTTAGGGTGAGGGTTCGACTCAGGCTCTTAGGGTGAGGATTAGACTCAGGCTCTTAGGGTTAGGGTTAGACTCAGGCTCTTAGGGTGAGGGTTAGACTCAGGCTCTTAGGGTTAGGGTTAGACTCAGGCTCTTAGGGTGCGGGTTAGACTCAGGCTCTTAGGGTGAGGGTTAGACTCAGTCTCTTCGGGTAGGGTTAGACTCAGGCTCTTAGGGTGAGGGTTAGACTCAGGCTCTTAGGGTTAGGGTTAGACTCAGGCTCTTAGGGTTAGGGTTAGACTCAGGCTCTTAGGGTGAGGGTTAGACTCAGGCTCTTAGGGTTAGGGTTAGACTCAGGCTCTTAGGGTTAGGGTTAGACTCAGGCTCTTCGGGTTAGGGTTAGACTCAGGCTCTTCGGGTTAGGGTTAGACTCAGGCTCTTAGGGTTAGGGTTAGACTCAGGCTCTTCGGGTTAGGGTTAGACGCAGGCTCTTAGGGTTAGGGTTAGACTCAGGCTCTTAGGGTGAGGATTAGACTCAGGCTCTTAGGGTTAGGGTTAGACTCAGGCTCTTAGGGTGAGGTTAGACTCAGGCTCTTAGGGTTAGGGTTAGACTCAGGCTCTTAGGGTGCGGGTTAGACTCAGGCTCTTAGGGTGAGGGTTAGACTCAGTCTCTTCGGGTTAGGGTTAGACTCAGGCTCTTAGGGTGAGGGTTAGACTCAGGCTCTTAGGGTTAGGGTTAGACTCAGGCTCTTAGGGTTAGGGTTAGACTCAGGCTCTTAGGGTGAGGGTTAGACTCAGGCTCTTCGGGTTAGGGTTAGACTCAGGCTCTTAGGGTTAGGGTTAGACTCAGGCTCTTCGGGTTAGGGTTAGACTCAGGCTCTTCGGGTTAGGGTTAGACTCAGGCTCTTAGGGTGAGGGTTAGACTCAGGCTCTTCGGGTTAGGGTTAGACTCAGGCTCTTAGGGTTAGGGTTAGACTCAGGCTCTTAGGGTTAGGGTTAGACTCAGGCTCTTAGGGTTAGGGTTCGACTCAGGCTCTTAGGGTGAGGGTTAGACTCAGGCTCTTAGGGTTAGGGTTAGACTCAGGCTCTTAGGGTGAGGGTTAGACTCAGGCTCTTAGGGTTAGGGTTAGACTCAGGCTCTTAGGGTGCGGGTTAGACTCAGGCTCTTAGGGTGAGGGTTAGACTCAGTCTCTTCGGGTTAGGGTTAGACTCAGGCTCTTAGGGTGAGGGTTAGACTCAGGCTCTTAGGGTTAGGGTTAGACTCAGGCTCTTAGGGTTAGGGTTAGACTCAGGCTCTTAGGGTTAGGGTTAGACTCAGGCTCTTAGGTTTAGGGTTAGACTCAGGCTCTTAGGGTTAGGGTTAGACTCAGGCTCTTCGGGTTAGGGTTAGACTCAGGCTCTTCGGGTTAGGGTTAGACTCAGGCTCTTAGGGTTAGGGTTAGACTCAGGCTCTTCGGGTTAGGGTTAGACGCAGGCTCTTAGGGTTAGGGTTAGACTCAGGCTCTTAGGGTTAGGGTTAGACTCAGGCTCTTAGGGTTAGGGTTCGACTCAGGCTCTTAGGGTGAGGATTAGACTCAGGCTCTTAGGGTTAAGGTTAGACTCAGGCTCTTAGGGTGAGGGTTAGACTCAGGCTCTTAGGGTTAGGGTTAGACTCAGGCTCTTAGGGTTAGGGTTAGACTCAGGCTCTTCGGTTAGGGTTAGACTCAGGCTCTTAGGGTTAGGGTTAGACTCAGGCTCTTAGGGTTAGGGTTAGACTCAGGCTCTTAGGGTTAGGGTTAGACTCAGGCTCTTAGGGTTAGGGTTAGACTCAGGCTCTTCGGGTTAGGGTTAGACTCAGGCTCTTAGGGTTAGGGTTAGACTCAGGCTCTTCGGGTTAGGGTTAGACTCAGGCTCTTAGGGTTAGGGTTAGACTCAGGCTCTTAGGGTTAGGGTTAGACTCAGGCTCTTAGGGTTAGGGTTAGACTCAGGCTCTTCGGGTTAGGGTTAGACTCAGGCTCTTAGGGTTAGGGTTAGACTCAGGCTCTTAGGGTTAGGGTTAGACTCAGGCTCTTCGGGTTAGGGTTAGACTCAGGCTCTTCGGGTTAGGGTTAGACTCAGGCTCTTAGGGTTAGGGTTAGACTCAGGCTCTTAGGGTTAGGGTTAGACTCAGGCTCTTAGGGTTAGGGTTAGACTCAGGCTCTTAGGGTTAGGGTTAGACTCAGGCTCTTAGGGTGAGGGTTAGACTCAGGCTCTTAGGGTTAGGGTTAGACGCAGGCTCTTCGGGTTAGGGTTAGACTCAGGCTCTTAGGGTTAGGGTTAGACTCAGGCTCTTAGGGTTAGGGTTCGACTCAGGCTCTTAGGGTTAGGGTTAGACTCAGGCTCTTAGGGTTAGGGTTAGACTCAGGCTCTTAGGGTGAGGGTTAGACTCAGGCTCTTAGGGTTAGGGTTCGACTCAGGCTCTTAGGGTGAGGATTAGACTCAGGCTCTTAGGGTTAGGGTTAGACTCAGGCTCTTAGGGTTAGGGTTAGACTCAGGCTCTTCGGGTTAGGGTTAGACTCAGGCTCTCAGGGTTAGGGTTAGACTCAGGCTCTTAGGGTGAGGGTTAGACTCAGGCTCTTAGGGTTAGGGTTAGACTCAGGCTCTTAGGGTTAGGGTTAGACTCAGGCTCTTAGGGTTAGGGTTAGACTCAGGCTCTTAGGGTGAGGGTTAGACTCAGGCTCTTAGGGTTAGGGTTAGACTCAGGCTCTTAGGGTTAGGGTTAGACTCAGGCTCTTCGGGTTAGGGTTAGACTCAGGCTCTTAGGGTTACGGTTAGACTCAGGCTCTTCGGGTTAGGGTTAGACTCAGGCTCTTAGGGTGAGGGTTAGACTCAGTCTCTTCGGGTTAGGGTTAGACTCAGGCTCTTAGGGTTAGGGTTAGACTCAGGCTCTTAGGGTTAGGGTTAGACTCAGGCTCTTCGGGTTAGGGTTAGACTCAGGCTCTTAGGGTTAGGGTTAGACTCAGGCTCTTAGGGTTAGGGTTAGACTCAGGCTCTTAGGGTTAGGGTTAGACTCAGGCTCTTAGGGTGAGGGTTAGACTCAGGCTCTTAGGGTTAGGGTTAGACTCAGGCTCTTAGGGTTAGGGTTAGACTCAGGCTCTTAGGGTGAGGGTTAGACTCAGGCTCTTAGGGTTAGGGTTAGACTCAGGCTCTTAGGGTGAGGGTTAGACTCAGGCTCTTCGGGTTAGGGTTAGACTCAGGCTCTTAGGGTTAGGGTTAGACTCAGGCTCTTCGGGTTAGGGTTAGACTCAGGCTCTTAGGGTTAGGGTTAGACTCAGGCTCTTAGGGTTAGGGTTAGACTCAGGCTCTTCGGGTTAGGGTTAGACTCAGGCTCTTCGGGTTAGGGTTAGACTCAGGCTCTTAGGGTTAGGGTTAGACTCAGGCTCTTCGGGTTAGGGTTAGACTCAGGCTCTCAGGGTTAGGGTTAGACTCAGGCTCTTAGGGTGAGGGTTAGACTCAGGCTCTTAGGGTTAGGGTTAGACTCAGGCTCTTAGGGTTAGGGTTAGACTCAGGCTCTTAGGGTTAGGGTTAGACTCAGGCTCTTAGGGTGAGGGTTAGACTCAGGCTCTTAGGGTTAGGGTTAGACTCAGGCTCTTAGGGTTAGGGTTAGACGCAGACTCTTAGGGTTAGGGTTAGACTCAGGCTCTTCGGGTTAGGGTTAGACTCAGGCTCTTAGGGTTAGGGTTAGACTCAGGCTCTTAGGGTGAGGGTTAGACTCAGTCTCTTCGGGTTAGGGTTAGACCTCAGGCTCTTAGGGTTAGGGTTAGACTCAGGCTCTTAGGGTTAGGGTTAGACTCAGGCTCTTCGGGTTAGGGTTAGACTCAGGCTCTTAGGGTTAGGGTTAGACTCAGGCTCTTAGGGTTAGGTTAGACTCAGGCTCTTAGGGTTAGGGTTAGACTCAGGCTCTTCGGGTTAGGGTTAGACTCAGGCTCTTAGGGTTAGGGTTAGACTCAGGCTCTTAGGGTTAGGGTTAGACTCAGGCTCTTAGGGTGAGGGTTAGACTCAGGCTCTTAGGGTTAGGGTTAGACTCAGGCTCTTCGGGTTAGGGTTAGACTCAGGCTCTTAGGGTTAGGGTTAGACTCAGGCTCTTCGGGTTAGGGTTAGACGCAGGCTCTTAGGGTTAGGGTTAGACTCAGGCTCTTAGGGTTAGGGTTAGACTCAGGCTCTTCGGGTTAGGGTTCGACTCAGGCTCTTAGGGTGAGGATTAGACTCAGGCTCTTAGGGTTAGGGTTAGACTCAGGCTCTTAGGGTGAGGGTTAGACTCAGGCTCTTAGGGTTAGGGTTAGACTCAGGCTCTTAGGGTGCGGGTTAGACTCAGGCTCTTAGGGTGAGGGTTAGACTCAGTCTCTTCGGGTTAGGGTTAGACTCAGGCTCTTAGGGTGAGGGTTAGACTCAGGCTCTTAGGGTTAGGGTTAGACTCAGGCTCTTAGGGTTAGGGTTAGACTCAGGCTCTTCGGGTTAGGGTTAGACTCAGGCTCTTAGGGTGAGGTTAGACTCAGGCTCTTAGGGTTAGGGTTAGACTCAGGCTCTTAGGGTTAGGGTTAGACTCAGGCTCTTAGGGTTAGGGTTAGACTCAGGCTCTTAGGGTTAGGGTTAGACTCAGGCTCTTAGGGTTAGGGTTAGACTCAGGCTCTTCGGGTTAGGGTTAGACTCAGGCTCTTCGGGTTAGGGTTAGACTCAGGCTCTTAGGGTTAGGGTTAGACTCAGGCTCTTCGGGTTAGGGGTTAGACGCAGGCTCTTAGGGTTAGGGTTAGACTCAGGCTCTTAGGGTTAGGGTTAGACTCAGGCTCTTAGGGTTAGGGTTCGACTCAGGCTCTTAGGGTGAGGATTAGACTCAGGCTCTTAGGGTTAGGGTTAGACTCAGGCTCTTAGGGTGAGGGTTAGACTCAGGCTCTTAGGGTTAGGGTTAGACTCAGGCTCTTAGGGTGCGGGTTAGACTCAGGCTCTTAGGGTGAGGGTTAGACTCAGGCTCTTAGGGTTAGGGGTTAGACTCAGGCTCTTAGGGTGCGGGTTAGACTCAGGCTCTTAGGGTGAGGGTTAGACTCAGTCTCTTCGGGTTAGGGTTAGACTCAGGCTCTTAGGGTGAGGGTTAGACTCAGGCTCTTAGGGTTAGGGTTAGACTCAGGCTCTTAGGGTTAGGGTTAGACTCAGGCTCTTAGGGTGAGGGTTAGACTCAGGCTCTTAGGGTTAGGGTTAGACTCAGGCTCTTCGGGTTAGGGTTAGACTCAGGCTCTTCGGGTTAGGGTTAGACTCAGGCTCTTCGGGTTAGGGTTAGACTCAGGCTCTTAGGGTTAGGGTTAGACGCAGGCTCTTAGGGTTAGGGTTAGACTCAGGCTCTTAGGGTTAGGGTTAGACTCAGGCTCTTAGGGTTAGGGTTCGACTCAGGCTCTTAGGGTGAGGATTAGACTCAGGCTCTTAGGGTTAGGGTTAGACTCAGGCTCTTAGGGTGAGGGTTAGACTCAGGCTCTTAGGGTTAGGGTTAGACTCAGGCTCTTAGGGTTGCGGGTTAGACTCAGGCTCTTAGGGTGAGGGTTAGACTCAGGCTCTTAGGGTTAGGGTTAGACTCAGGCTCTTAGGGTGAGGGTTAGACTCAGGCTCTTAGGGTTAGGTTAGACTCAGGCTCTTAGGGTTAGGGTTAGACTCAGGCTCTTCGGGTTAGGGTTAGACTCAGGCTCTTAGGGTGAGGGTTAGACTCAGGCTCTTAGGGTTAGGGTTAGACTCAGGCTCTTAGGGTTAGGGTTAGACTCAGGCTCTTAGGGTTAGGGTTAGACTCAGGCTCTTAGGGTTAGGGTTAGACTCAGGCTCTTCGGGTTAGGGTTAGACTCAGGCTCTTCGGGTTAGGGTTAGACTCAGGCTCTTAGGGTTAGGGTTAGACTCAGGCTCTTCGGGTTAGGGTTAGACGCAGGCTCTTAGGGTTAGGGTTAGACTCAGGCTCTTAGGGTTAGGGTTAGACTCAGGCTCTTAGGGTTAGGGTTCGACTCAGGCTCTTAGGGTGAGGATTAGACTCAGGCTCTTAGGGTTAGGGTTAGACTCAGGCTCTTAGGGTGAGGGTTAGACTCAGGCTCTTAGGGTTAGGGTTAGACTCAGGCTCTTAGGGTTAGGGTTAGACTCAGGCTCTTAGGGTGAGGGTTAGACTCAGGCTCTTAGGGTTAGGGTTAGACTCAGGCTCTTAGGGTGCGGGTTAGACTCAGGCTCTTAGGGTGAGGGTTAGACTCAGTCTCTTCGGGTTAGGGTTAGACTCAGGCTCTTAGGGTGAGGGTTAGACTCAGGCTCTTAGGGTTAGGGTTAGACTCAGGCTCTTAGGGTTAGGGTTAGACTCAGGCTCTTAGGGTGAGGGTTAGACTCAGGCTCTTAGGGTTAGGGTTAGACTCAGGCTCTTAGGGTTAGGGTTAGACTCAGGCTCTTCGGGTTAGGGTTAGACTCAGGCTCTTCGGGTTAGGGTTAGACTCAGGCTCTTAGGGTTAGGGTTAGACTCAGGCTCTTAGGGTTAGGGTTAGACTCAGGCTCTTAGGGTTAGGGTTAGACTCAGGCTCTTAGGGTTAGGGTTCGACTCAGGCTCTTAGGGTGAGGATTAGACTCAGGCTCTTAGGGTTAGGGTTAGACTCAGGCTCTTAGGGTGAGGGTTAGACTCAGGCTCTTAGGGTTAGGGTTAGACTCAGGCTCTTAGGGTGAGGGTTAGACTCAGGCTCTTAGGGTTAGGGTTAGACTCAGGCTCTTAGGGTGAGGGTTAGACTCAGGCTCTTAGGGTTAGGGTTAGACTCAGGCTCTTAGGGTTAGGGTTAGACTCAGGCTCTTCGGGTTAGGGTTAGACTCAGGCTCTTAGGGTTAGGGTTAGACTCAGGCTCTTAGGGTTAGGGTTAGACTCAGGCTCTTCGGGTTAGGGTTAGACTCAGGCTCTTAGGGTTAGGGTTAGACTCAGGCTCTTTAGGGTTAGGGTTAGACTCAGGCTCTTCGGGTTAGGGTTAGACTCAGGCTCTCAGGGTTAGGGTTAGACTCAGGCTCTTAGGGTGAGGGTTAGACTCAGGCTCTTAGGGTTAGGGTTAGACTCAGGCTCTTAGGGTTAGGGTTAGACTCAGGCTCTTAGGGTGAGGGTTAGACTCAGGCTCTTAGGGTGAGGGTTAGACTCAGGCTCTTAGGGTTAGGGTTAGACGCAGACTCTTAGGGTTAGGGTTAGACTCAGGCTCTTAGGGTTAGGGTTAGACTCAGGCTCTTAGGGTTAGGGTTAGACTCAGGCTCTTAGGGTGAGGGTTAGACTCAGTCTCTTCGGGTTAGGGTTAGACTCAGGCTCTTAGGGTTAGGGTTAGACTCAGGCTCTTAGGGTTAGGGTTAGACTCAGGCTCTTCGGGTTAGGGTTAGACTCAGGCTCTTAGGGTTAGGGTTAGACTCAGGCTCTTAGGGTTAGGTTAGACTCAGGCTCTTAGGGTTAGGGTTAGACTCAGGCTCTTAGGGTGAGGGTTAGACTCAGGCTCTTAGGGTTAGGGTTAGACTCAGGCTCTTAGGGTTAGGGTTAGACTCAGGCTCTTAGGGTGAGGGTTAGACTCAGGCTCTTAGGGTTAGGGTTAGACTCAGGCTCTTAGGGTGAGGGTTAGACTCAGGCTCTTCGGGTTAGGGTTAGACTCAGGCTCTTAGGGTTAGGGTTAGACTCAGGCTCTTCGGGTTAGGGTTAGACTCAGGCTCTTAGGGTTAGGGTTAGACTCAGGCTCTTAGGGTTAGGGTTAGACTCAGGCTCTTCGGGTTAGGGTTAGACTCAGGCTCTTCGGGTTAGGGTTAGACTCAGGCTCTTAGGGTTAGGGTTAGACTCAGGCTCTTCGGGTTAGGGTTAGACTCAGGCTCTCAGGGTTAGGGTTAGGACTCAGGCTCTTAGGGTGAGGGTTAGACTCAGGCTCTTAGGGTTAGGGTTAGACTCAGGCTCTTAGGGTTAGGGTTAGACTCAGGCTCTTAGGGTTAGGGTTAGACTCAGGCTCTTAGGGTGAGGGTTAGACTCAGGCTCTTAGGGTTAGGGTTAGACTCAGGCTCTTAGGGTTAGGGTTAGACTCAGGCTCTTAGGGTTAGGGTTAGACTCAGGCTCTTAGGGTTAGGGTTAGACTCAGGCTCTTAGGGTTAGGGTTAGACTCAGGCTCTTAGGTGAGGGTTAGACTCAGTCTCTTCGGGTTAGGGTTAGACTCAGGCTCTTAGGGTTAGGGTTAGACTCAGGCTCTTAGGGTTAGGGTTAGACTCAGGCTCTTCGGGTGAGGGTAGACTCAGGCTCTTAGGGTTAGGGTTAGACTCAGGCTCTTAGGGTTAGGGTTAGACTCAGGCTCTTAGGGTGAGGGTTAGACTCAGGCTCTTAGGGTTAGGGTTAGACTCAGGCTCTTAGGGTGAGGGTTAGACTCAGGCTCTTAGGGTGAGGGTTAGACTCAGGCTCTTAGGGTTAGGGTTAGACTCAGGCTCTTAGGGTTAGGGTTAGACTCAGGCTCTTCGGGTTAGGGTTAGACTCAGGCTCTTCGGGTTAGGGTTAGACTCAGGCTCTTAGGGTTAGGGTTAGACTCAGGCTCTTCGGGTTAGGGTTAGACGCAGGCTCTTAGGGTTAGGGTTAGACTCAGGCTCTTAGGGTTAGGGTTAGACTCAGGCTCTTAGGGTTAGGGTTCGACTCAGGCTCTTAGGGTGAGGATTAGACTCAGGCTCTTAGGGTTAGGGTTAGACTCAGGCTCTTAGGGTGAGGGTTAGACTCAGGCTCTTAGGGTTAGGGTTAGACTCAGGCTCTTAGGGTGCGGGTTAGACTCAGGCTCTTAGGGTGAGGGTTAGACTCAGTCTCTTCGGGTTAGGGTTAGACTCAGGCTCTTAGGGTGAGGGTTAGACTCAGGCTCTTAGGGTTAGGGTTAGACTCAGGCTCTTAGGGTTAGGGTTAGACTCAGGCTCTTCGGGTTAGGGTTAGACTCAGGCTCTTAGGGTGAGGGTTAGACTCAGGCTCTTAGGGTTAGGGTTAGACTCAGGCTCTTAGGGTTAGGGTTAGACTCAGGCTCTTAGGGTTAGGGTTAGACTCAGGCTCTTAGGGTTAGGGTTAGACTCAGGCTCTTAGGGTTAGGGTTAGACTCAGGCTCTTCGGGTTAGGGTTAGACTCAGGCTCTTCGGGTTAGGGTTAGACTCAGGCTCTTAGGGTTAGGGTTAGACTCAGGCTCTTCGGGTTAGGGTTAGACGCAGGCTCTTAGGGTGAGGGTT
>NW_027660080.1:0-56293 GCF_963210335.1 Falco punctatus
CTCAGGCTCTTAGGGTGAGGGTTAGACTCAGGCTCTTAGGGTGAGGGTTAGACTCAGGCTCTTAGGGTGAGGGTTAGACTCAGGCTCTTAGGGTGAGGGTTAGGGTCAGGCTCTTAGGGTTAGGCTTAGACTCAGGCTCTTAGGGTTAGGGTTAGACTCAGGCTCTTAGGGTGAGGGTTAGACTCAGGCTCTTAGGGTGAGGGTTAGACTCAGGCTCTTAGGGTTAGGGTTAGACTCAGGCTCTTAGGGTGAGGGTTAGACTCAGGCTCTTAGGGTTAGGGTTAGACTCAGGCTCTTAGGGTGAGGGTTAGACTCAGGCTCTTAGGGTGAGGGTTAGACTCAGGCTCTTAGGGTGAGGGTTAGACTCAGGCTCTTAGGGTGAGGGTTAGACTCAGGCTCTTAGGGTGAGGGTTAGACTCAGGCTCTTAGGGTTAGGGTTAGGGTCAGGCTCTTAGGGTTAGGGTTAGGTCAGGCTCTTAGGGTGAGGGTTAGACTCAGGCTCTTAGGGTTAGGGTTAGACTCAGGCTCTTAGGGTGAGGGTTAGACTCAGGCTCTTAGGGTGAGGGTTAGACTCAGGCTCTTAGGGTGAGGGTTAGACTCAGGCTCTTAGGGTGAGGGTTAGACTCAGGCTCTTAGGGTTAGGGTTAGACTCAGGCTCTTAGGGTGAGGGTTAGACTCAGGCTCTTAGGGTGAGGGTTAGACTCAGGCTCTTAGGGTGAGGGTTAGACTCAGGCTCTTAGGGTTAGGGTTAGACTCAGGCTCTTAGGGTTAGGGTTAGACTCAGGCTCTTAGGGTTAGGGTTAGGGTCAGGCTCTTAGGGTGAGGGTTAGACTCAGGCTCTTAGGGTGAGGGTTAGACTCAGGCTCTTAGGGTTAGGGTTAGACTCAGGCTCTTAGGGTTAGGGTTAGACTCAGGCTCTTAGGGTTAGGGTTAGACTCAGGCTCTTAGGGTGAGGGTTAGACTCAGGCTCTTAGGGTGAGGGTTAGACTCAGGCTCTTAGGGTTAGGGTTAGGACTCAGGCTCTTAGGGTGAGGGTTAGACTCAGGCTCTTAGGGTTAGGGTTAGGGTCAGGCTCTTAGGGTGAGGGTTAGACTCAGGCTCTTAGGGTTAGGGTTAGACTCAGGCTCTTAGGGTTAGGGTTAGACTCAGGCTCTTAGGGTTAGGGTTAGACTCAGGCTCTTAGGGTTAGGGTTAGACTCAGGCTCTTAGGGTTAGGCTTAGACTCAGGCTCTTAGGGTGAGGGTTAGACTCAGGCTCTTAGGGTTAGGGTTAGACTCAGGCTCTTAGGGTGAGGGTTAGACTCAGGCTCTTAGGGTTAGGGTTAGACTCAGGCTCTTAGGGTTAGGGTTAGTGTCAGGCTCTTAGGGTTAGGGTTAGGGTCAGGCTCTTAGGGTGAGGGTTAGACTCAGGCTCTTAGGGTGAGGGTTAGACTCAGGCTCTTAGGGTTAGTGTTAGACTCAGGCTCTTAGGGTGAGGGTTAGACTCAGGCTCTTAGGGTTAGGGTTAGACTCAGGCTCTTAGGGTTAGGGTTAGACTCAGGCTCTTAGGGTGAGGGTTAGACTCAGGCTCTTAGGGTGAGGGTTAGACTCAGGCTCTTAGGGTTAGGGTTAGACTCAGGCTCTTAGGGTTAGGGTTAGACTCAGGCTCTTAGGGTGAGGGTTAGACTCAGGCTCTTAGGGTGAGGGTTAGACTCAGGCTCTTAGGGTGAGGGTTAGACTCAGGCTCTTAGGGTGAGGGTTAGACTCAGGCTCTTAGGGTTAGGGTTAGACTCAGGCTCTTAGGGTGAGGGTTAGACTCAGGCTCTTAGGGTGAGGGTTAGACTCAGGCTCTTAGGGTGAGGGTTAGACTCAGGCTCTTAGGGTGAGGGTTAGACTCAGGCTCTTAGGGTGAGGGTTAGACTCAGGCTCTTAGGGTTAGGGTTAGACTCAGGCTCTTAGGGTGAGGGTTAGGGTCAGGCTCTTAGGGTGAGGGTTAGACTCAGGCTCTTAGGGTGAGGGTTAGACTCAGGCTCTTAGGGTTAGGGTTAGGGTCAGGCTCTTAGGGTGAGGGTTAGGGTCAGGCTCTTAGGGTTAGGCTTAGACTCAGGCTCTTAGGGTTAGGCTTAGACTCAGGCTCTTAGGGTGAGGGTTAGACTCAGGCTCTTAGGGTGAGGGTTAGACTCAGGCTCTTAGGGTTAGGGTTAGGGTCAGGCTCTTAGGGTTAGGGTTAGACTCAGGCTCTTAGGGTTAGGGTTAGACTCAGGCTCTTAGGGTGAGGGTTAGACTCAGGCTCTTAGGGTTAGGGTTAGACTCAGGCTCTTAGGGTGAGGGTTAGACTCAGGCTCTTAGGGTTAGGCTTAGACTCAGGCTCTTAGGGTTAGGGTTAGACTCAGGCTCTTAGGGTTAGGGTTAGACTCAGGCTCTTAGGGTGAGGGTTAGGGTCAGGCTCTTAGGGTTAGGGTTAGACTCAGGCTCTTAGGGTGAGGGTTAGACTCAGGCTCTTAGGGTTAGGGTTAGACTCAGGCTCTTAGGGTTAGGGTTAGGGTCAGGCTCTTAGGGTGAGGGTTAGACTCAGGCTCTTAGGGTGAGGGTTAGACTCAGGCTCTTAGGGTTAGGGTTAGACTCAGGCTCTTAGGGTTAGGGTTAGACTCAGGCTCTTAGGGTTAGGGTTAGACTCAGGCTCTTAGGGTGAGGGTTAGACTCAGGCTCTTAGGGTGAGGGTTAGACTCAGGCTCTTAGGGTTAGGGTTAGACTCAGGCTCTTAGGGTGAGGGTTAGACTCAGGCTCTTAGGGTTAGGGTTAGACTCAGGCTCTTAGGGTGAGGGTTAGACTCAGGCTCTTAGGGTGAGGGTTAGACTCAGGCTCTTAGGGTGAGGGTTAGATTCAGGGTCTTAGGGTTAGGGTTAGACTCAGGCTCTTAGGGTTAGGGTTAGACTCAGGCTCTTAGGGTGAGGGTTAGACTCAGGCTCTTAGGGTGAGGGTTAGACTCAGGCTCTTAGGGTGAGGGTTAGACTCAGGCTCTTAGGGTGAGGGTTAGACTCAGGCTCTTAGGGTTAGGGTTAGACTCAGGCTCTTAGGGTGAGGGTTAGACTCAGGCTCTTAGGGTGAGGGTTAGACTCAGGCTCTTAGGGTGAGGGTTAGACTCAGGCTCTTAGGGTGAGGGTTAGACTCAGGCTCTTAGGGTTAGGGTTAGACTCAGGCTCTTAGGGTTAGGGTTAGACTCAGGCTCTTAGGGTGAGGGTTAGACTCAGGCTCTTAGGGTGAGGGTTAGACTCAGGCTCTTAGGGTGAGGGTTAGACTCAGGCTCTTAGGGTTAGGGTTAGACTCAGGCTCTTAGGGTGAGGGTTAGACTCAGGCTCTTAGGGTGAGGGTTAGACTCAGGCTCTTAGGGTTAGGGTTAGACTCAGGCTCTTAGGGTGAGGGTTAGACTCAGGCTCTTAGGGTGAGGGTTAGACTCAGGCTCTTAGGGTTAGGGTTAGACTCAGGCTCTTAGGGTTAGGGTTAGACTCAGGCTCTTAGGGTTAGGGTTAGACTCAGGCTCTTAGGGTTAGGGTTAGGGTCAGGCTCTTAGGGTGAGGGTTAGACTCAGGCTCTTAGGGTTAGGGTTAGACTCAGGCTCTTAGGGTTAGGGTTAGACTCAGGCTCTTAGGGTGAGGGTTAGACTCAGGCTTCTAGGGTGAGGGTTAGACTCAGGCTCTTAGGGTGAGGGTTAGACTCAGGCTCTTAGGGTTAGGGTTAGACTCAGGCTCTTAGGGTTAGGGTTAGACTCAGGCTCTTAGGGTGAGGGTTAGACTCAGGCTCTTAGGGTGAGGGTTAGACTCAGGCTCTTAGGGTGAGGGTTAGACTCAGGCTCTTAGAGTGAGGGTTAGACTCAGGCTCTTAGGGTGAGGGTTAGACTCAGGCTCTTAGGGTTAGGGTTAGACTCAGGCTCTTAGGGTTAGGGTTAGACTCAGGCTCTTAGGGTGAGGGTTAGACTCAGGCTCTTAGGGTGAGGGTTAGACTCAGGCTCTTAGGGTGAGGGTTAGACTCAGGCTCTTAGGGTTAGGGTTAGACTCAGGCTCTTAGGGTTAGGGTTAGACTCAGGCTCTTAGGGTTAGGGTTAGGGTCAGGCTCTTAGGGTGAGGGTTAGACTCAGGCTCTTAGGGTGAGGGTTAGACTCAGGCTCTTAGGGTTAGGGTTAGACTCAGGCTCTTAGGGCTAGGGTTAGACTCAGGCTCTTAGGGTTAGGGTTAGACTCAGGCTCTTAGGGTGAGGGTTAGACTCAGGCTCTTAGGGTTAGGGTTAGACTCAGGCTCTTAGGGTGAGGGTTAGACTCAGGCTCTTAGGGTGAGGGTTAGACTCAGGCTCTTAGGGTGAGGGTTAGACTCAGGCTCTTAGGGTTAGGGTTAGACTCAGGCTCTTAGGGTGAGGGTTAGACTCAGGCTCTTAGGGTTAGGGTTAGACTCAGGTTCTTAGGGCTAGGGTTAGACTCAGGCTCTTAGGGTGAGGGTTAGACTCAGGCTGTTAGGGTGAGGGTTAGACTCAGGCTCTTAGGGTTAGGGTTAGACTCAGGCTCTTAGGGTGAGGGTTAGACTCAGGCTCTTAGGGTGAGGGTTAGACTCAGGCTCTTAGGGTTAGTGTTAGACTCAGGCTCTTAGGGTGAGGGTTAGACTCAGGCTCTTAGGGTTAGGGTTAGACTCAGGCTCTTAGGGTTAGGGTTAGACTCAGGCTCTTAGGGTGAGGGTTAGACTCAGGCTCTTAGGGTGAGGGTTAGACTCAGGCTCTTAGGGTTAGGGTTAGACTCAGGCTCTTAGGGTGAGGGTTAGACTCAGGCTCTTAGGGTGAGGGTTAGACTCAGGCTCTTAGGGTTAGTGTTAGACTCAGGCTCTTAGGGTGAGGGTTAGACTCAGGCTCTTAGGGTTAGGGTTAGACTCAGGCTCTTAGGGTTAGGGTTAGACTCAGGCTCTTAGGGTGAGGGTTAGACTCAGGCTCTTAGAGTGAGGGTTAGACTCAGGCTCTTAGGGTGAGGGTTAGACTCAGGCTCTTAGGGTTAGGGTTAGACTCAGGCTCTTAGGGTTAGGGTTAGACTCAGGCTCTTAGGGTTAGGGTTAGGGTCAGGCTCTTAGGGTTAGGGTTAGACTCAGGCTCTTAGGGTGAGGGTTAGGGTCAGGCTCTTAGGGTGAGGGTTAGACTCAGGCTCTTAGAGTGAGGGTTAGACTCAGGCTCTTAGGGTGAGGGTTAGACTCAGGCTCTTAGGGTGAGGGTTAGACTCAGGCTCTTAGGGTGAGGGTTAGACTCAGGCTCTTAGGGTGAGGGTTAGACTCAGGCTCTTAGGGTTAGGGTTAGACTCAGGCTCTTAGAGTGAGGGTTAGACTCAGGCTCTTAGGGTGAGGGTTAGACTCAGGCTCTTAGGGTTAGGGTTAGACTCAGGCTCTTAGGGTGAGGGTTAGACTCAGGCTCTTAGGGTGAGGGTTAGACTCAGGCTCTTAGGGTTAGGGTTAGACTCAGGCTCTTAGGGTTAGGGTTAGACTCAGGCTCTTAGGGTGAGGGTTAGACTCAGGCTCTTAGGTTGAGGGTTAGACTCAGGCTCTTAGGGTTAGGGTTAGACTCAGGCTCTTAGGGTTAGGGTTAGACTCAGGCTCTTAGGGTTAGGGTTAGGGTCAGGCTCTTAGGGTTAGGGTTAGACTCAGGCTCTTAGGGTGAGGGTTAGACTCAGGCTCTTAGGGTGAGGGTTAGACTCAGGCTCTTAGAGTGAGGGTTAGACTCAGGCTCTTAGGGTGAGGGTTAGACTCAGGCTCTTAGGGTTAGGGTTAGACTCAGGCTCTTAGGGTGAGGGTTAGACTCAGGCTCTTAGGGTTAGGGTTAGACTCAGGCTCTTAGGGTGAGGGTTAGACTCAGGCTCTTAGGGTTAGGCTTAGACTCAGGCTCTTAGGGTGAGGGTTAGACTCAGGCTCTTAGGGTGAGGGTTAGACTCAGGCTCTTAGGGTGAGGGTTAGGGTCAGGCTCTTAGGGTTAGGCTTAGACTCAGGCTCTTAGGGTTAGGGTTAGACTCAGGCTCTTAGGGTGAGGGTTAGACTCAGGCTCTTAGGGTGAGGGTTAGACTCAGGCTCTTAGGGTTAGGGTTAGACTCAGGCTCTTAGGGTTAGGCTTAGGCTCAGGCTCTTAGGGTGAGGGTTAGACTCAGGCTCTTAGGGTGAGGGTTAGACTCAGGCTCTTAGGGTTAGGGTTAGACTCAGGCTCTTAGGGTGAGGGTTAGACTCAGGCTCTTAGGGTGAGGGTTAGACTCAGGCTCTTCGGGTTAGGGTTAGACTCAGGCTCTTAGGGTTAGGGTTAGACTCAGGCTCTTAGGGTTAGGGTTAGACTCAGGCTCTTAGGGTGAGGGTTAGACTCAGGCTCTTAGGGTTAGGGTTAGACTCAGGCTCTTAGGGTTAGGGTTAGACTCAGGCTCTTAGGGTGAGGGTTAGACTCAGGCTCTTAGGGTGAGGGTTAGACTCAGGCTCTTAGGGTTAGGGTTAGACTCAGGCTCTTAGGGTTAGGGTTAGACTCAGGCTCTTAGGGTGAGGGTTAGACTCAGGCTCTTAGGGTGAGGGTTAAACTCAGGCTCTTAGGGTTAGGGTTAGACTCAGGCTCTTAGGGTGAGGGTTAGACTCAGGCTCTTAGGGTGAGGGTTAGACTCAGGCTCTTAGGGTGAGGGTTAGACTCAGGCTCTTAGGGTGAGGGTTAGACTCAGGCTCTTAGGGTGAGGGTTAGACTCAGGCTCTTAGGGTTAGGGTTAGACTCAGGCTCTTAGGGTTAGGGTTAGACTCAGGCTCTTAGGGTGAGGGTTAGACTCAGCCTCTTAGGGTGAGGGTTAGACTCAGGCTCTTAGGGTTAGGGTTAGACTCAGGCTCTTAGGGTGAGGGTTAGACTCAGGCTCTTAGGGTGAGGGTTAGACTCAGGCTCTTAGGGTTAGGGTTAGACTCAGGCTCTTAGGGTTAGGGTTAGACTCAGGCTCTTAGGGTTAGGGTTAGACTCAGGCTCTTAGGGTGAGGGTTAGGGTCAGGCTCTTAGGGTTAGGGTTAGACTCAGGCTCTTAGGGTGAGGGTTAGACTCAGGCTCTTAGGGTTAGGGTTAGACTCAGGCTCTTAGGGTTAGGGTTAGGGTCAGGCTCTTAGGGTGAGGGTTAGACTCAGGCTCTTAGGGTGAGGGTTAGACTCAGGCTCTTAGGGTTAGGGTTAGACTCAGGCTCTTAGGGTTAGGGTTAGACTCAGGCTCTTAGGGTGAGGGTTAGACTCAGGCTCTTAGGGTGAGGGTTAGACTCAGGCTCTTAGGGTGAGGGTTAGACTCAGGCTCTTAGGGTTAGGGTTAGACTCAGGCTCTTAGGGTTAGGGTTAGACTCAGGCTCTTCGGGTGAGGGTTAGACTCAGGCTCTTAGGGTTAGGGTTAGACTCAGGCTCTTAGGGTTAGGGTTAGACTCAGGCTCTTAGGGTGAGGGTTAGACTCAGCCTCTTAGGGTGAGGGTTAGACTCAGGCTCTTAGGGTTAGGGTTAGACTCAGGCTCTTAGGGTGAGGGTTAGACTCAGGCTCTTAGGGTGAGGGTTAGACTCAGGCTCTTAGGGTTAGGGTTAGACTCAGGCTCTTAGGGTTAGGGTTAGACTCAGGCTCTTAGGGTTAGGGTTAGACTCAGGCTCTTAGGGTGAGGGTTAGGGTCAGGCTCTTAGGGTTAGGGTTAGACTCAGGCTCTTAGGGTGAGGGTTAGACTCAGGCTCTTAGGGTTAGGGTTAGACTCAGGCTCTTAGGGTTAGGGTTAGGGTCAGGCTCTTAGGGTGAGGGTTAGACTCAGGCTCTTAGGGTGAGGGTTAGACTCAGGCTCTTAGGGTTAGGGTTAGACTCAGGCTCTTAGGGTTAGGGTTAGACTCAGGCTCTTAGGGTGAGGGTTAGACTCAGGCTCTTAGGGTGAGGGTTAGACTCAGGCTCTTAGGGTGAGGGTTAGACTCAGGCTCTTAGGGTTAGGGTTAGACTCAGGCTCTTAGGGTGAGGGTTAGACTCAGGCTCTTAGGGTGAGGGTTAGACTCAGGCTCTTAGGGTGAGGGTTAGACTCAGGCTCTTAGGGTGAGGGTTAGACTCAGGCTCTTAGGGTGAGGGTTAGATTCAGGGTCTTAGGGTTAGGGTTAGACTCAGGCTCTTAGGGTTAGGGTTAGACTCAGGCTCTTAGGGTGAGGGTTAGACTCAGGCTCTTAGGGTTAGGGTTAGACTCAGGCTCTTAGGGTGAGGGTTAGACTCAGGCTCTTAGGGTGAGGGTTAGACTCAGGCTCTTAGGGTTAGGGTTAGACTCAGGCTCTTAGGGTGAGGGTTAGACTCAGGCTCTTAGGGTTAGGGTTAGGGTCAGGCTCTTAGGGTTAGGCTTAGACTCAGGCTCTTAGGGTGAGGGTTAGACTCAGGCTCTTAGGGTTAGGGTTAGACTCAGGCTCTTAGGGTTAGGGTTAGACTCAGGCTCTTAGGGTGAGGGTTAGACTCAGGCTCTTAGGGTGAGGGTTAGACTCAGGCTCTTAGGGTGAGGGTTAGACTCAGGCTCTTAGGGTTAGGGTTAGACTCAGGCTCTTAGGGTGAGGGTTAGACTCAGGCTCTTAGGGTGAGGGTTAGACTCAGGCTCTTAGGGTTAGGGTTAGACTCAGGCTCTTAGGGTGAGGGTTAGACTCAGGCTCTTAGGGTGAGGGTTAGACTCAGGCTCTTAGGGTTAGGGTTAGACTCAGGCTCTTAGGGTTAGGGTTAGACTCAGGCTCTTAGGGTTAGGGTTAGACTCAGGCTCTTAGGGTTAGGGTTAGGGTCAGGCTCTTAGGGTGAGGGTTAGACTCAGGCTCTTAGGGTTAGGGTTAGACTCAGGCTCTTAGGGTTAGGGTTAGACTCAGGCTCTTAGGGTGAGGGTTAGACTCAGGCTTCTAGGGTGAGGGTTAGACTCAGGCTCTTAGGGTGAGGGTTAGACTCAGGCTCTTAGGGTTAGGGTTAGACTCAGGCTCTTAGGGTGAGGGTTAGACTCAGGCTCTTAGGGTGAGGGTTAGACTCAGGCTCTTAGGGTGAGGGTTAGACTCAGGCTCTTAGGGTGAGGGTTAGACTCAGGCTCTTAGGGTGAGGGTTAGACTCAGGCTCTTAGAGTGAGGGTTAGACTCAGGCTCTTAGGGTGAGGGTTAGACTCAGGCTCTTAGGGTTAGGGTTAGACTCAGGCTCTTAGGGTTAGGGTTAGACTCAGGCTCTTAGGGTGAGGGTTAGACTCAGGCTCTTAGGGTTAGGGTTAGACTCAGGCTCTTAGGGTTAGGGTTAGACTCAGGCTCTTAGGGTGAGGGTTAGACTCAGGCTCTTAGGGTTAGGGTTAGACTCAGGCTCTTAGGGTTAGGGTTAGACTCAGGCTCTTAGGGTGAGGGTTAGACTCAGGCTCTTAGGGTGAGGGTTAGACTCAGGCTCTTAGGGTGAGGGTTAGACTCAGGCTCTTAGGGTGAGGGTTAGACTCAGGCTCTTAGGGTTAGGGTTAGACTCAGGCTCTTAGGGTGAGGGTTAGACTCAGGCTCTTAGGGTGAGGGTTAGACTCAGGCTCTTAGGGTGAGGGTTAGACTCAGGCTCTTAGGGTTAGGGTTAGGGTCAGGCTCTTAGGGTGAGGGTTAGACTCAGGCTCTTAGGGTTAGGCTTAGACTCAGGCTCTTAGGGTTAGGCTTAGACTCAGGCTCTTAGGGTGAGGGTTAGACTCAGGCTCTTAGGGTGAGGGTTAGACTCAGGCTCTTAGGGTGAGGGTTAGACTCAGGCTCTTAGGGTTAGGGTTAGACTCAGGCTCTTAGGGTGAGGGTTAGACTCAGGCTCTTAGGGTTAGGGTTAGACTCAGGCTCTTAGGGTGAGGGTTAGACTCAGGCTCTTAGGGTTAGGCTTAGACTCAGGCTCTTAGGGTTAGGGTTAGACTCAGGCTCTTAGGGTTAGGGTTAGACTCAGGCTCTTAGGGTGAGGGTTAGGGTCAGGCTCTTAGGGTTAGGGTTAGACTCAGGCTCTTAGGGTGAGGGTTAGACTCAGGCTCTTAGGGTTAGGGTTAGACTCAGGCTCTTAGGGTTAGGGTTAGGGTCAGGCTCTTAGGGTGAGGGTTAGACTCAGGCTCTTAGGGTGAGGGTTAGACTCAGGCTCTTAGGGTTAGGGTTAGACTCAGGCTCTTAGGGTTAGGGTTAGACTCAGGCTCTTAGGGTGAGGGTTAGACTCAGGCTCTTAGGGTGAGGGTTAGACTCAGGCTCTTAGGGTTAGGGTTAGACTCAGGCTCTTAGGGTGAGGGTTAGACTCAGGCTCTTAGGGTTAGGGTTAGACTCAGGCTCTTAGGGTGAGGGTTAGACTCAGGCTCTTAGGGTGAGGGTTAGACTCAGGCTCTTAGGGTGAGGGTTAGATTCAGGGTCTTAGGGTTAGGGTTAGACTCAGGCTCTTAGGGTTAGGGTTAGACTCAGGCTCTTAGGGTGAGGGTTAGACTCAGGCTCTTAGGGTTAGGGTTAGACTCAGGCTCTTAGGGTGAGGGTTAGACTCAGGCTCTTAGGGTGAGGGTTAGACTCAGGCTCTTAGGGTTAGGGTTAGACTCAGGCTCTTAGGGTGAGGGTTAGACTCAGGCTCTTAGGGTGAGGGTTAGACTCAGGCTCTTAGGGTGAGGGTTAGACTCAGGCTCTTAGGGTGAGGGTTAGACTCAGGCTCTTAGGGTTAGGGTTAGACTCAGGCTCTTAGGGTTAGGGTTAGACTCAGGCTCTTAGGGTGAGGGTTAGACTCAGGCTCTTAGGGTGAGGGTTAGACTCAGGCTCTTAGGGTTAGGGTTAGACTCAGGCTCTTAGGGTGAGGGTTAGACTCAGGCTCTTAGGGTGAGGGTTAGACTCAGGCTCTTAGGGTTAGGGTTAGACTCAGGCTCTTAGGGTGAGGGTTAGACTCAGGCTCTTAGGGTGAGGGTTAGACTCAGGCTCTTAGGGTTAGGGTTAGACTCAGGCTCTTAGGGTTAGGGTTAGACTCAGGCTCTTAGGGTTAGGGTTAGACTCAGGCTCTTAGGGTTAGGGTTAGGGTCAGGCTCTTAGGGTGAGGGTTAGACTCAGGCTCTTAGGGTTAGGGTTAGACTCAGGCTCTTAGGGTTAGGGTTAGACTCAGGCTCTTAGGGTGAGGGTTAGACTCAGGCTTCTAGGGTGAGGGTTAGACTCAGGCTCTTAGGGTGAGGGTTAGACTCAGGCTCTTAGGGTTAGGGTTAGACTCAGGCTCTTAGGGTTAGGGTTAGACTCAGGCTCTTAGGGTGAGGGTTAGACTCAGGCTCTTAGGGTGAGGGTTAGACTCAGGCTCTTAGGGTGAGGGTTAGACTCAGGCTCTTAGGGTGAGGGTTAGACTCAGGCTCTTAGGGTGAGGGTTAGACTCAGGCTCTTAGGGTTAGGGTTAGACTCAGGCTCTTAGGGTGAGGGTTAGACTCAGGCTCTTAGGGTTAGGGTTAGGGTCAGGCTCTTAGGGTGAGGGTTAGACTCAGGCTCTTAGGGTGAGGGTTAGACTCAGGCTCTTAGGGTTAGGGTTAGACTCAGGCTCTTAGGGCTAGGGTTAGACTCAGGCTCTTAGGGTTAGGGTTAGACTCAGGCTCTTAGGGTGAGGGTTAGACTCAGGCTCTTAGGGTTAGGGTTAGACTCAGGCTCTTAGGGTGAGGGTTAGACTCAGGCTCTTAGGGTGAGGGTTAGACTCAGGCTCTTAGGGTGAGGGTTAGACTCAGGCTCTTAGGGTTAGGGTTAGACTCAGGCTCTTAGGGCTAGGGTTAGACTCAGGCTCTTAGGGTTAGGGTTAGACTCAGGTTCTTAGGGCTAGGGTTAGACTCAGGCTCTTAGGGTTAGGGTTAGACTCAGGCTGTTAGGGTGAGGGTTAGACTCAGGCTCTTAGGGTTAGGGTTAGACTCAGGCTCTTAGGGTGAGGGTTAGACTCAGGCTCTTAGGGTGAGGGTTAGACTCAGGCTCTTAGGGTTAGTGTTAGACTCAGGCTCTTAGGGTGAGGGTTAGACTCAGGCTCTTAGGGTTAGGGTTAGACTCAGGCTCTTAGGGTTAGGGTTAGACTCAGGCTCTTAGGGTGAGGGTTAGACTCAGGCTCTTAGAGTGAGGGTTAGACTCAGGCTCTTAGGGTGAGGGTTAGACTCAGGCTCTTAGGGTTAGGGTTAGACTCAGGCTCTTAGGGTGAGGGTTAGACTCAGGCTCTTAGGGTGAGGGTTAGACTCAGGCTCTTAGGGTTAGTGTTAGACTCAGGCTCTTAGGGTGAGGGTTAGACTCAGGCTCTTAGGGTTAGGGTTAGACTCAGGCTCTTAGGGTTAGGGTTAGACTCAGGCTCTTAGGGTGAGGGTTAGACTCAGGCTCTTAGAGTGAGGGTTAGACTCAGGCTCTTAGGGTGAGGGTTAGACTCAGGCTCTTAGGGTGAGGGTTAGACTCAGGCTCTTAGGGTTAGGGTTAGACTCAGGCTCTTAGGGTTAGGGTTAGACTCAGGCTCTTAGGGTTAGGGTTAGACTCAGGCTCTTAGGGTTAGGGTTAGGGTCAGGCTCTTAGGGTGAGGGTTAGACTCAGGCTCTTAGGGTTAGGGTTAGACTCAGGCTCTTAGGGTTAGGGTTAGACTCAGGCTCTTAGGGTGAGGGTTAGACTCAGGCTTCTAGGGTGAGGGTTAGACTCAGGCTCTTAGGGTGAGGGTTAGACTCAGGCTCTTAGGGTTAGGGTTAGACTCAGGCTCTTAGGGTTAGGGTTAGACTCAGGCTCTTAGGGTGAGGGTTAGACTCAGGCTCTTAGGGTGAGGGTTAGACTCAGGCTCTTAGGGTGAGGGTTAGACTCAGGCTCTTAGGGTGAGGGTTAGACTCAGGCTCTTAGGGTGAGGGTTAGACTCAGGCTCTTAGGGTTAGGGTTAGACTCAGGCTCTTAGGGTGAGGGTTAGACTCAGGCTCTTAGGGTTAGGGTTAGGGTCAGGCTCTTAGGGTGAGGGTTAGACTCAGGCTCTTAGGGTGAGGGTTAGACTCAGGCTCTTAGGGTTAGGGTTAGACTCAGGCTCTTAGGGCTAGGGTTAGACTCAGGCTCTTAGGGTTAGGGTTAGACTCAGGCTCTTAGGGTGAGGGTTAGACTCAGGCTCTTAGGGTTAGGGTTAGACTCAGGCTCTTAGGGTGAGGGTTAGACTCAGGCTCTTAGGGTGAGGGTTAGACTCAGGCTCTTAGGGTGAGGGTTAGACTCAGGCTCTTAGGGTTAGGGTTAGACTCAGGCTCTTAGGGCTAGGGTTAGACTCAGGCTCTTAGGGTTAGGGTTAGACTCAGGTTCTTAGGGCTAGGGTTAGACTCAGGCTCTTAGGGTTAGGGTTAGACTCAGGCTGTTAGGGTGAGGGTTAGACTCAGGCTCTTAGGGTTAGGGTTAGACTCAGGCTCTTAGGGTGAGGGTTAGACTCAGGCTCTTAGGGTGAGGGTTAGACTCAGGCTCTTAGGGTTAGTGTTAGACTCAGGCTCTTAGGGTGAGGGTTAGACTCAGGCTCTTAGGGTTAGGGTTAGACTCAGGCTCTTAGGGTTAGGGTTAGACTCAGGCTCTTAGGGTGAGGGTTAGACTCAGGCTCTTAGAGTGAGGGTTAGACTCAGGCTCTTAGGGTGAGGGTTAGACTCAGGCTCTTAGGGTTAGGGTTAGACTCAGGCTCTTAGGGTGAGGGTTAGACTCAGGCTCTTAGGGTGAGGGTTAGACTCAGGCTCTTAGGGTTAGTGTTAGACTCAGGCTCTTAGGGTGAGGGTTAGACTCAGGCTCTTAGGGTTAGGGTTAGACTCAGGCTCTTAGGGTTAGGGTTAGACTCAGGCTCTTAGGGTGAGGGTTAGACTCAGGCTCTTAGAGTGAGGGTTAGACTCAGGCTCTTAGGGTGAGGGTTAGACTCAGGCTCTTAGGGTTAGGGTTAGACTCAGGCTCTTAGGGTTAGGGTTAGACTCAGGCTCTTAGGGTTAGGGTTAGGGTCAGGCTCTTAGGGTTAGGGTTAGACTCAGGCTCTTAGGGTGAGGGTTAGGGTCAGGCTCTTAGGGTGAGGGTTAGACTCAGGCTCTTAGAGTGAGGGTTAGACTCAGGCTCTTAGGGTGAGGGTTAGACTCAGGCTCTTAGGGTGAGGGTTAGACTCAGGCTCTTAGGGTGAGGGTTAGACTCAGGCTCTTAGGGTGAGGGTTAGACTCAGGCTCTTAGGGTTAGGGTTAGACTCAGGCTCTTAGGGTTAGGGTTAGACTCAGGCTCTTAGAGTGAGGGTTAGACTCAGGCTCTTAGGGTGAGGGTTAGACTCAGGCTCTTAGGGTTAGGGTTAGACTCAGGCTCTTAGGGTGAGGGTTAGACTCAGGCTCTTAGGGTGAGGGTTAGACTCAGGCTCTTAGGGTTAGGGTTAGACTCAGGCTCTTAGGGTTAGGGTTAGACTCAGGCTCTTAGGGTGAGGGTTAGACTCAGGCTCTTAGGTTGAGGGTTAGACTCAGGCTCTTAGGGTTAGGGTTAGACTCAGGCTCTTAGGGTTAGGGTTAGACTCAGGCTCTTAGGGTTAGGGTTAGGGTCAGGCTCTTAGGGTTAGGGTTAGGGTCAGGCTCTTAGGGTTAGGGTTAGACTCAGGCTCTTAGGGTGAGGGTTAGACTCAGGCTCTTAGGGTGAGGGTTAGACTCAGGCTCTTAGGGTGAGGGTTAGACTCAGGCTCTTAGGGTGAGGGTTAGACTCAGGCTCTTAGGGTTAGGGTTAGACTCAGGCTCTTAGGGTGAGGGTTAGACTCAGGCTCTTAGGGTTAGGGTTAGACTCAGGCTCTTAGGGTGAGGGTTAGACTCAGGCTCTTAGGGTTAGGCTTAGACTCAGGCTCTTAGGGTGAGGGTTAGACTCAGGCTCTTAGGGTGAGGGTTAGACTCAGGCTCTTAGGGTGAGGGTTAGGGTCAGGCTCTTAGGGTTAGGCTTAGACTCAGGCTCTTAGGGTTAGGGTTAGGGTCAGGCTCTTAGGGTGAGGGTTAGACTCAGGCTCTTAGGGTGAGGGTTAGACTCAGGCTCTTAGGGTTAGGGTTAGACTCAGGCTCTTAGGGTTAGGGTTAGACTCAGGCTCTTAGGGTTAGGGTTAGACTCAGGCTCTTAGGGTGAGGGTTAGACTCAGGCTCTTAGGGTGAGGGTTAGACTCAGGCTCTTAGGGTTAGGGTTAGACTCAGGCTCTTAGGGTGAGGGTTAGACTCAGGCTCTTAGGGTTAGGGTTAGACTCAGGCTCTTAGGGTGAGGGTTAGACTCAGGCTCTTAGGGTGAGGGTTAGACTCAGGCTCTTAGGGTGAGGGTTAGATTCAGGGTCTTAGGGTTAGGGTTAGACTCAGGCTCTTAGGGTTAGGGTTAGGGTCAGGTTCTTAGGGTTAGGGTCAGGCTCTTAGGGTGAGGGTTAGACTCAGGCTCTTAGGGTGAGGGTTAGACTCAGGCTCTTAGGGTGAGGGTTAGACTCAGGCTCTTAGGGTTAGGGTTAGACTCAGGCTCTTAGGGTGAGGGTTAGACTCAGGCTCTTAGGGTGAGGGTTAGACTCAGGCTCTTAGGGTGAGGGTTAGACTCAGGCTCTTAGGGTGAGGGTTAGACTCAGGCTCTTAGGGTTAGGGTTAGACTCAGGCTCTTAGGGTTAGGGTTAGACTCAGGCTCTTAGGGTGAGGGTTAGACTCAGGCTCTTAGGGTGAGGGTTAGACTCAGGCTCTTAGGGTGAGGGTTAGACTCAGGCTCTTAGGGTTAGGGTTAGACTCAGGCTCTTAGGGTGAGGGTTAGACTCAGGCTCTTAGGGTGAGGGTTAGACTCAGGCTCTTAGGGTTAGGGTTAGACTCAGGCTCTTAGGGTGAGGGTTAGACTCAGGCTCTTAGGGTGAGGGTTAGACTCAGGCTCTTAGGGTTAGGGTTAGACTCAGGCTCTTAGGGTTAGGGTTAGACTCAGGCTCTTAGGGTTAGGGTTAGACTCAGGCTCTTAGGGTTAGGGTTAGGGTCAGGCTCTTAGGGTGAGGGTTAGACTCAGGCTCTTAGGGTTAGGGTTAGACTCAGGCTCTTAGGGTTAGGGTTAGACTCAGGCTCTTAGGGTGAGGGTTAGACTCAGGCTTCTAGGGTGAGGGTTAGACTCAGGCTCTTAGGGTGAGGGTTAGACTCAGGCTCTTAGGGTTAGGGTTAGACTCAGGCTCTTAGGGTTAGGGTTAGACTCAGGCTCTTAGGGTGAGGGTTAGACTCAGGCTCTTAGGGTGAGGGTTAGACTCAGGCTCTTAGGGTGAGGGTTAGACTCAGGCTCTTAGGGTGAGGGTTAGACTCAGGCTCTTAGAGTGAGGGTTAGACTCAGGCTCTTAGGGTGAGGGTTAGACTCAGGCTCTTAGGGTTAGGGTTAGACTCAGGCTCTTAGGGTTAGGGTTAGACTCAGGCTCTTAGGGTGAGGGTTAGACTCAGGCTCTTAGGGTGAGGGTTAGACTCAGGCTCTTAGGGTGAGGGTTAGACTCAGGCTCTTAGGGTTAGGGTTAGACTCAGGCTCTTAGGGTTAGGGTTAGACTCAGGCTCTTAGGGTGAGGGTTAGACTCAGGCTCTTAGGGTTAGGGTTAGACTCAGGCTCTTAGGGCTAGGGTTAGACTCAGGCTCTTAGGGTTAGGGTTAGACTCAGGCTCTTAGGGTGAGGGTTAGACTCAGGCTCTTAGGGTTAGGGTTAGACTCAGGCTCTTAGGGTGAGGGTTAGACTCAGGCTCTTAGGGTGAGGGTTAGACTCAGGCTCTTAGGGTGAGGGTTAGACTCAGGCTCTTAGGGTTAGGGTTAGACTCAGGCTCTTAGGGTGAGGGTTAGACTCAGGCTCTTAGGGTTAGGGTTAGACTCAGGTTCTTAGGGCTAGGGTTAGACTCAGGCTCTTAGGGTTAGGGTTAGACTCAGGCTGTTAGGGTGAGGGTTAGACTCAGGCTCTTAGGGTTAGGGTTAGACTCAGGCTCTTAGGGTGAGGGTTAGACTCAGGCTCTTAGGGTGAGGGTTAGACTCAGGCTCTTAGGGTTAGTGTTAGACTCAGGCTCTTAGGGTGAGGGTTAGACTCAGGCTCTTAGGGTTAGGGTTAGACTCAGGCTCTTAGGGTTAGGGTTAGACTCAGGCTCTTAGGGTGAGGGTTAGACTCAGGCTCTTAGAGTGAGGGTTAGACTCAGGCTCTTAGGGTGAGGGTTAGACTCAGGCTCTTAGGGTTAGGGTTAGACTCAGGCTCTTAGGGTGAGGGTTAGACTCAGGCTCTTAGGGTGAGGGTTAGACTCAGGCTCTTAGGGTTAGTGTTAGACTCAGGCTCTTAGGGTGAGGGTTAGACTCAGGCTCTTAGGGTTAGGGTTAGACTCAGGCTCTTAGGGTTAGGGTTAGACTCAGGCTCTTAGGGTGAGGGTTAGACTCAGGCTCTTAGAGTGAGGGTTAGACTCAGGCTCTTAGGGTGAGGGTTAGACTCAGGCTCTTAGGGTTAGGGTTAGACTCAGGCTCTTAGGGTGAGGGTTAGACTCAGGCTCTTAGGGTTAGGGTTAGGGTCAGGCTCTTAGGGTTAGGGTTAGACTCAGGCTCTTAGGGTGAGGGTTAGACTCAGGCTTCTAGGGTGAGGGTTAGACTCAGGCTCTTAGGGTGAGGGTTAGACTCAGGCTCTTAGGGTTAGGGTTAGACTCAGGCTCTTAGGGTTAGGGTTAGACTCAGGCTCTTAGGGTTAGGGTTAGGGTCAGGCTCTTAGGGTGAGGGTTAGACTCAGGCTCTTAGGGTTAGGGTTAGACTCAGGCTCTTAGGGTTAGGGTTAGACTCAGGCTCTTAGGGTGAGGGTTAGACTCAGGCTTCTAGGGTGAGGGTTAGACTCAGGCTCTTAGGGTGAGGGTTAGACTCAGGCTCTTAGGGTTAGGGTTAGACTCAGGCTCTTAGGGTTAGGGTTAGACTCAGGCTCTTAGGGTGAGGGTTAGACTCAGGCTCTTAGGGTGAGGGTTAGACTCAGGCTCTTAGGGTGAGGGTTAGACTCAGGCTCTTAGGGTGAGGGTTAGACTCAGGCTCTTAGAGTGAGGGTTAGACTCAGGCTCTTAGGGTGAGGGTTAGACTCAGGCTCTTAGGGTTAGGGTTAGACTCAGGCTCTTAGGGTTAGGGTTAGACTCAGGCTCTTAGGGTGAGGGTTAGACTCAGGCTCTTAGGGTGAGGGTTAGACTCAGGCTCTTAGGGTGAGGGTTAGACTCAGGCTCTTAGGGTTAGGGTTAGACTCAGGCTCTTAGGGTTAGGGTTAGACTCAGGCTCTTAGGGTGAGGGTTAGACTCAGGCTCTTAGGGTTAGGGTTAGACTCAGGCTCTTAGGGCTAGGGTTAGACTCAGGCTCTTAGGGTTAGGGTTAGACTCAGGCTCTTAGGGTGAGGGTTAGACTCAGGCTCTTAGGGTTAGGGTTAGACTCAGGCTCTTAGGGTGAGGGTTAGACTCAGGCTCTTAGGGTGAGGGTTAGACTCAGGCTCTTAGGGTGAGGGTTAGACTCAGGCTCTTAGGGTTAGGGTTAGACTCAGGCTCTTAGGGTGAGGGTTAGACTCAGGCTCTTAGGGTTAGGGTTAGACTCAGGTTCTTAGGGCTAGGGTTAGACTCAGGCTCTTAGGGTTAGGGTTAGACTCAGGCTGTTAGGGTGAGGGTTAGACTCAGGCTCTTAGGGTTAGGGTTAGACTCAGGCTCTTAGGGTGAGGGTTAGACTCAGGCTCTTAGGGTGAGGGTTAGACTCAGGCTCTTAGGGTTAGTGTTAGACTCAGGCTCTTAGGGTGAGGGTTAGACTCAGGCTCTTAGGGTTAGGGTTAGACTCAGGCTCTTAGGGTTAGGGTTAGACTCAGGCTCTTAGGGTGAGGGTTAGACTCAGGCTCTTAGAGTGAGGGTTAGACTCAGGCTCTTAGGGTGAGGGTTAGACTCAGGCTCTTAGGGTTAGGGTTAGACTCAGGCTCTTAGGGTGAGGGTTAGACTCAGGCTCTTAGGGTGAGGGTTAGACTCAGGCTCTTAGGGTTAGTGTTAGACTCAGGCTCTTAGGGTGAGGGTTAGACTCAGGCTCTTAGGGTTAGGGTTAGACTCAGGCTCTTAGGGTTAGGGTTAGACTCAGGCTCTTAGGGTGAGGGTTAGACTCAGGCTCTTAGAGTGAGGGTTAGACTCAGGCTCTTAGGGTGAGGGTTAGACTCAGGCTCTTAGGGTTAGGGTTAGACTCAGGCTCTTAGGGTGAGGGTTAGACTCAGGCTCTTAGGGTTAGGGTTAGGGTCAGGCTCTTAGGGTTAGGGTTAGACTCAGGCTCTTAGGGTGAGGGTTAGGGTCAGGCTCTTAGGGTGAGGGTTAGACTCAGGCTCTTAGAGTGAGGGTTAGGCTCAGGCTCTTAGGGTGAGGGTTAGACTCAGGCTCTTAGGGTGAGGGTTAGACTCAGGCTCTTAGGGTGAGGGTTAGACTCAGGCTCTTAGGGTTAGGGTTAGGGTCAGGCTCTTAGGGTTAGGGTTAGACTCAGGCTCTTAGGGTTAGGGTTAGACTCAGGCTCTTAGAGTGAGGGTTAGACTCAGGCTCTTAGGGTGAGGGTTAGACTCAGGCTCTTAGGGTTAGGGTTAGACTCAGGCTCTTAGGGTGAGGGTTAGACTCAGGCTCTTAGGGTGAGGGTTAGACTCAGGCTCTTAGGGTTAGGGTTAGACTCAGGCTCTTAGGGTTAGGGTTAGACTCAGGCTCTTAGGGTTAGGGTTAGACTCAGGCTCTTAGGGTGAGGGTTAGACTCAGGCTCTTAGGTTGAGGGTTAGACTCAGGCTCTTAGGGTTAGGGTTAGACTCAGGCTCTTAGGGTTAGGGTTAGACTCAGGCTCTTAGGGTTAGGGTTAGGGTCAGGCTCTTAGGGTTAGGGTTAGGGTCAGGCTCTTAGGGTTAGGGTTAGACTCAGGCTCTTAGGGTGAGGGTTAGACTCAGGCTCTTAGGGTGAGGGTTAGACTCAGGCTCTTAGAGTGAGGGTTAGACTCAGGCTCTTAGGGTGAGGGTTAGACTCAGGCTCTTAGGGTTAGGGTTAGACTCAGGCTCTTAGGGTGAGGGTTAGACTCAGGCTCTTAGGGTTAGGGTTAGACTCAGGCTCTTAGGGTGAGGGTTAGACTCAGGCTCTTAGGGTTAGGCTTAGACTCAGGCTCTTAGGGTGAGGGTTAGACTCAGGCTCTTAGGGTGAGGGTTAGACTCAGGCTCTTAGGGTGAGGGTTAGACTCAGGCTCTTAGGGTTAGGCTTAGACTCAGGCTCTTAGGGTTAGGGTTAGACTCAGGCTCTTAGGGTGAGGGTTAGACTCAGGCTCTTAGGGTGAGGGTTAGACTCAGGCTCTTAGGGTGAGGGTTAGACTCAGGCTCTTAGGGTTAGGGTTAGACTCAGGCTCTTAGGGTTAGGCTTAGGCTCAGGCTCTTAGGGTGAGGGTTAGACTCAGGCTCTTAGGGTGAGGGTTAGACTCAGGCTCTTAGGGTTAGGGTTAGACTCAGGCTCTTAGGGTGAGGGTTAGACTCAGGCTCTTAGGGTGAGGGTTAGACTCAGGCTCTTCGGGTTAGGGTTAGACTCAGGCTCTTAGGGTTAGGGTTAGACTCAGGCTCTTAGGGTTAGGGTTAGACTCAGGCTCTTAGGGTGAGGGTTAGACTCAGGCTCTTAGGGTTAGGGTTAGACTCAGGCTCTTAGGGTTAGGGTTAGACTCAGGCTCTTAGGGTGAGGGTTAGACTCAGGCTCTTAGGGTGAGGGTTAGACTCAGGCTCTTAGGGTTAGGGTTAGACTCAGGCTCTTAGGGTGAGGGTTAGACTCAGGCTCTTAGGGTGAGGGTTAAACTCAGGCTCTTAGGGTTAGGGTTAGACTCAGGCTCTTAGGGTGAGGGTTAGACTCAGGCTCTTAGGGTGAGGGTTAGACTCAGGCTCTTAGGGTGAGGGTTAGACTCAGGCTCTTAGGGTGAGGGTTAGACTCAGGCTCTTAGGGTGAGGGTTAGACTCAGGCTCTTAGGGTTAGGGTTAGACTCAGGCTCTTAGGGTTAGGGTTAGACTCAGGCTCTTAGGGTTAGGGTTAGACTCAGGCTCTTAGGGTGAGGGTTAGACTCAGCCTCTTAGGGTGAGGGTTAGACTCAGGCTCTTAGGGTTAGGGTTAGACTCAGGCTCTTAGGGTGAGGGTTAGACTCAGGCTCTTAGGGTGAGGGTTAGACTCAGGCTCTTAGGGTTAGGGTTAGACTCAGGCTCTTAGGGTTAGGGTTAGACTCAGGCTCTTAGGGTTAGGGTTAGACTCAGGCTCTTAGGGTGAGGGTTAGACTCAGGCTCTTAGGGTTAGGGTTAGACTCAGGCTCTTAGGGTGAGGGTTAGACTCAGGCTCTTAGGGTTAGGGTTAGACTCAGGCTCTTAGGGTTAGGCTTAGACTCAGGCTCTTAGGGTGAGGGTTAGACTCAGGCTCTTAGGGTGAGGGTTAGACTCAGGCTCTTAGGGTGAGGGTTAGACTCAGGCTCTTAGGGTGAGGGTTAGGGTCAGGCTCTTAGGGTTAGGGTTAGACTCAGGCTCTTAGGGTGAGGGTTAGACTCAGGCTCTTAGGGTGAGGGTTAGACTCAGGCTCTTAGGGTGAGGGTTAGACTCAGGCTCTTAGGGTGAGGGTTAGACTCAGGCTCTTAGGGTGAGGGTTAGACTCAGGCTCTTAGGGTTAGGGTTAGACTCAGGCTCTTAGGGTGAGGGTTAGACTCAGGCTCTTAGGGTTAGGGTTAGGGTCAGGCTCTTAGGGTGAGGGTTAGACTCAGGCTCTTAGGGTTAGGGTTAGACTCAGGCTCTTAGGGTGAGGGTTAGACTCAGGCTCTTAGGGTGAGGGTTAGACTCAGGCTCTTAGGGTGAGGGTTAGACTCAGGCTCTTAGGGTGAGGGTTAGACTCAGGCTCTTAGGGTTAGGGTTAGACTCAGGCTCTTAGGGTTAGGGTTAGACTCAGGCTCTTAGGGTTAGGGTTAGGGTCAGGCTCTTAGGGTGAGGGTTAGACTCAGGCTCTTAGGGTTAGGGTTAGACTCAGGCTCTTAGGGTTAGGGTTAGACTCAGGCTCTTAGGGTGAGGGTTAGACTCAGGCTCTTAGGGTGAGGGTTAGACTCAGGCTCTTAGGGTTAGGGTTAGACTCAGGCTCTTAGGGTGAGGGTTAGACTCAGGCTCTTAGGGTTAGGGTTAGACTCAGGCTCTTAGGGTGAGGGTTAGACTCAGGCTCTTAGGGTGAGGGTTAGACTCAGGCTCTTAGGGTGAGGGTTAGATTCAGGGTCTTAGGGTTAGGGTTAGACTCAGGCTCTTAGGGTTAGGGTTAGACTCAGGCTCTTAGGGTGAGGGTTAGACTCAGGCTCTTAGGGTTAGGGTTAGACTCAGGCTCTTAGGGTGAGGGTTAGACTCAGGCTCTTAGGGTGAGGGTTAGACTCAGGCTCTTAGGGTTAGGGTTAGACTCAGGCTCTTAGGGTGAGGGTTAGACTCAGGCTCTTAGGGTGAGGGTTAGACTCAGGCTCTTAGGGTGAGGGTTAGACTCAGGCTCTTAGGGTGAGGGTTAGACTCAGGCTCTTAGGGTTAGGGTTAGACTCAGGCTCTTAGGGTTAGGGTTAGACTCAGGCTCTTAGGGTGAGGGTTAGACTCAGGCTCTTAGGGTGAGGGTTAGACTCAGGCTCTTAGGGTTAGGGTTAGACTCAGGCTCTTAGGGTGAGGGTTAGACTCAGGCTCTTAGGGTGAGGGTTAGACTCAGGCTCTTAGGGTTAGGGTTAGACTCAGGCTCTTAGGGTGAGGGTTAGACTCAGGCTCTTAGGGTGAGGGTTAGACTCAGGCTCTTAGGGTTAGGGTTAGACTCAGGCTCTTAGGGTTAGGGTTAGACTCAGGCTCTTAGGGTTAGGGTTAGACTCAGGCTCTTAGGGTTAGGGTTAGGGTCAGGCTCTTAGGGTGAGGGTTAGACTCAGGCTCTTAGGGTTAGGGTTAGACTCAGGCTCTTAGGGTTAGGGTTAGACTCAGGCTCTTAGGGTGAGGGTTAGACTCAGGCTTCTAGGGTGAGGGTTAGACTCAGGCTCTTAGGGTGAGGGTTAGACTCAGGCTCTTAGGGTTAGGGTTAGACTCAGGCTCTTAGGGTTAGGGTTAGACTCAGGCTCTTAGGGTGAGGGTTAGACTCAGGCTCTTAGGGTGAGGGTTAGACTCAGGCTCTTAGGGTGAGGGTTAGACTCAGGCTCTTAGGGTGAGGGTTAGACTCAGGCTCTTAGGGTTAGGGTTAGACTCAGGCTCTTAGGGTTAGGGTTAGACTCAGGCTCTTAGGGTGAGGGTTAGACTCAGGCTCTTAGGGTGAGGGTTAGACTCAGGCTCTTAGGGTGAGGGTTAGACTCAGGCTCTTAGGGTTAGGGTTAGACTCAGGCTCTTAGGGTTAGGGTTAGACTCAGGCTCTTAGGGTTAGGGTTAGGGTCAGGCTCTTAGGGTGAGGGTTAGACTCAGGCTCTTAGGGTGAGGGTTAGACTCAGGCTCTTAGGGTTAGGGTTAGACTCAGGCTCTTAGGGCTAGGGTTAGACTCAGGCTCTTAGGGTTAGGGTTAGACTCAGGCTCTTAGGGTGAGGGTTAGACTCAGGCTCTTAGGGTGAGGGTTAGACTCAGGCTCTTAGGGTTAGGGTTAGACTCAGGCTCTTAGGGTGAGGGTTAGACTCAGGCTCTTAGGGTGAGGGTTAGACTCAGGCTCTTAGGGTGAGGGTTAGACTCAGGCTCTTAGGGTTAGGGTTAGACTCAGGCTCTTAGGGCTAGGGTTAGACTCAGGCTCTTAGGGTTAGGGTTAGACTCAGGTTCTTAGGGCTAGGGTTAGACTCAGGCTCTTAGGGTTAGGGTTAGACTCAGGCTGTTAGGGTGAGGGTTAGACTCAGGCTCTTAGGGTTAGGGTTAGACTCAGGCTCTTAGGGTGAGGGTTAGACTCAGGCTCTTAGGGTGAGGGTTAGACTCAGGCTCTTAGGGTTAGTGTTAGACTCAGGCTCTTAGGGTGAGGGTTAGACTCAGGCTCTTAGGGTTAGGGTTAGACTCAGGCTCTTAGGGTTAGGGTTAGACTCAGGCTCTTAGGGTGAGGGTTAGACTCAGGCTCTTAGAGTGAGGGTTAGACTCAGGCTCTTAGGGTGAGGGTTAGACTCAGGCTCTTAGGGTTAGGGTTAGACTCAGGCTCTTAGGGTGAGGGTTAGACTCAGGCTCTTAGGGTGAGGGTTAGACTCAGGCTCTTAGGGTTAGTGTTAGACTCAGGCTCTTAGGGTGAGGGTTAGACTCAGGCTCTTAGGGTTAGGGTTAGACTCAGGCTCTTAGGGTTAGGGTTAGACTCAGGCTCTTAGGGTGAGGGTTAGACTCAGGCTCTTAGAGTGAGGGTTAGACTCAGGCTCTTAGGGTGAGGGTTAGACTCAGGCTCTTAGGGTTAGGGTTAGACTCAGGCTCTTAGGGTGAGGGTTAGGGTCAGGCTCTTAGGGTTAGGGTTAGACTCAGGCTCTTAGGGTGAGGGTTAGACTCAGGCTCTTAGGGTGAGGGTTAGACTCAGGCTCTTAGGGTGAGGGTTAGGGTCAGGCTCTTAGGGTTAGGGTTAGACTCAGGCTCTTAGGGTGAGGGTTAGACTCAGGCTCTTAGGGTGAGGGTTAGACTCAGGCTCTTAGGGTGAGGGTTAGACTCAGGCTCTTAGGGTGAGGGTTAGACTCAGGCTCTTAGGGTTAGGGTTAGACTCAGGCTCTTAGGGTGAGGGTTAGACTCAGGCTCTTAGGGTTAGGGTTAGACTCAGGCTCTTAGGGTTAGGGTTAGACTCAGGCTCTTAGGGTTAGGGTTAGACTCAGGCTCTTAGGGTGAGGGTTAGACTCAGGCTCTTAGAGTGAGGGTTAGACTCAGGCTCTTAGGGTGAGGGTTAGACTCAGGCTCTTAGGGTTAGGGTTAGACTCAGGCTCTTAGGGTTAGGGTTAGACTCAGGCTCTTAGGGTGAGGGTTAGACTCAGGCTCTTAGGGTTAGGGTTAGACTCAGGCTCTTAGGGTGAGGGTTAGACTCAGGCTCTTAGGGTGAGGGTTAGACTCAGGCTCTTAGAGTGAGGGTTAGACTCAGGCTCTTAGGGTGAGGGTTAGACTCAGGCTCTTAGGGTTAGGGTTAGACTCAGGCTCTTAGGGTGAGGGTTAGACTCAGGCTCTTAGGGTTAGGGTTAGACTCAGGCTCTTAGGGTTAGGGTTAGGGTCAGGCTCTTAGGGTTAGGGTTAGACTCAGGCTCTTAGGGTTAGGGTTAGACTCAGGCTCTTAGGGTGAGGGTTAGACTCAGGCTCTTAGGGTTAGGGTTAGACTCAGGCTCTTAGAGTGAGGGTTAGACTCAGGCTCTTAGGGTGAGGGTTAGACTCAGGCTCTTAGGGTTAGGGTTAGACTCAGGCTCTTAGGGTGAGGGTTAGACTCAGGCTCTTAGGGTGAGGGTTAGACTCAGGCTCTTAGGGTTAGGGTTAGACTCAGGCTCTTAGGGTTAGGGTTAGACTCAGGCTCTTAGGGTTAGGGTTAGGGTCAGGCTCTTAGGGTTAGGGTTAGACTCAGGCTCTTAGGGTTAGGGTTAGACTCAGGCTCTTAGGGTGAGGGTTAGACTCAGGCTCTTAGGGTTAGGGTTAGACTCAGGCTCTTAGGGTGAGGGTTAGACTCAGGCTCTTAGGGTTAGGGTTAGGGTCAGGCTCTTAGGGTGAGGGTTAGGCTCAGGCTCTTAGGGTTAGGGTTAGACTCAGGCTCTTAGGGTTAGGGTTAGACTCAGGCTCTTAGGGTTAGGGTTAGACTCAGGCTCTTAGGTTGAGGGTTAGACTCAGGCTCTTAGGGTTAGGGTTAGACTCAGGCTCTTAGGGTTAGGGTTAGACTCAGGCTCTTAGGGTTAGGGTTAGACTCAGGCTCTTAGGGTGAGGGTTAGACTCAGGCTCTTAGGGTTAGGGTTAGACTCAGGCTCTTAGAGTGAGGGTTAGACTCAGGCTCTTAGGGTGAGGGTTAGACTCAGGCTCTTAGGGTGAGGGTTAGACTCAGGCTCTTAGGGTTAGGCTTAGGCTCAGGCTCTTAGGGTGAGGGTTAGACTCAGGCTCTTAGGGTGAGGGTTAGACTCAGGCTCTTAGGGTTAGGGTTAGACTCAGGCTCTTAGGGTGAGGGTTAGACTCAGGCTCTTAGGGTGAGGGTTAGACTCAGGCTCTTCGGGTGAGGGTTAGACTCAGGCTCTTCGGGTGAGGGTTAGACTCAGGCTCTTAGGGTTAGGGTTAGACTCAGGCTCTTAGGGTGAGGGTTAGACTCAGGCTCTTAGGGTGAGGGTTAGACTCAGGCTCTTAGGGTTAGGGTTAGACTCAGGCTCTTAGGGTTAGGGTTAGACTCAGGCTCTTAGGGTGAGGGTTAGACTCAGGCTCTTAGGGTGAGGGTTAGACTCAGGCTCTTAGGGTGAGGGTTAGACTCAGGCTCTTAGGGTTAGGGTTAGACTCAGGCTCTTAGGGTGAGGGTTAGACTCAGGCTCTTAGGGTGAGGGTTAGGGTCAGGCTCTTAGGGTTAGGGTTAGACTCAGGCTCTTAGGGTGAGGGTTAGACTCAGGCTCTTAGGGTTAGGGTTAGACTCAGGCTCTTAGGGTTAGGGTTAGACTCAGGCTCTTAGGGTGAGGGTTAGACTCAGGCTCTTAGGGTGAGGGTTAGACTCAGGCTCTTAGGGTGAGGGTTAGACTCAGGCTCTTAGGGTTAGGGTTAGACTCAGGCTCTTAGGGTTAGGGTTAGACTCAGGCTCTTAGGGTGAGGGTTAGACTCAGGCTCTTAGGGTTAGGGTTAGACTCAGGCTCTTAGGGTGAGGGTTAGACTCAGGCTCTTAGGGTTAGGGTTAGACTCAGGCTCTTAGGGTTAGGGTTAGACTCAGGCTCTTAGGGTTAGGGTTAGACTCAGGCTCTTAGGGTTAGGGTTAGACTCAGGCTCTTAGGGTTAGGCTTAGACTCAGGCTCTTAGGGTGAGGGTTAGACTCAGGCTCTTAGGGTTAGGCTTAGACTCAGGCTCTTAGGGTGAGGGTTAGACTCAGGCTCTTAGGGTTAGGGTTAGACTCAGGCTCTTAGGGTGAGGGTTAGACTCAGGCTCTTAGGGTTAGGGTTAGACTCAGCCTCTTAGGGTGAGGGTTAGACTCAGGCTCTTAGGGTGAGGGTTAGACTCAGGCTCTTAGGGTTAGGGTTAGACTCAGGCTCTTAGGGTGAGGGTTAGACTCAGGCTCTTAGGGTTAGGGTTAGACTCAGGCTCTTAGGGTGAGGGTTAGACTCAGGCTCTTAGGGTTAGGGTTAGACTCAGGCTCTTAGGGTTAGGGTTAGACTCAGGCTCTTAGGGTTAGGGTTAGACTCAGGCTCTTAGGGTTAGGGTTAGACTCAGGCTCTTAGGGTTAGGCTTAGACTCAGGCTCTTAGGGTGAGGGTTAGACTCAGGCTCTTAGGGTTAGGCTTAGACTCAGGCTCTTAGGGTGAGGGTTAGACTCAGGCTCTTAGGGTTAGGGTTAGACTCAGGCTCTTAGGGTGAGGGTTAGACTCAGGCTCTTAGGGTTAGGGTTAGACTCAGCCTCTTAGGGTGAGGGTTAGACTCAGGCTCTTAGGGTGAGGGTTAGACTCAGGCTCTTAGGGTGAGGGTTAGACTCAGGCTCTTAGGGTTAGGGTTAGACTCAGGCTCTTAGGGTGAGGGTTAGACTCAGGCTCTTAGGGTGAGGGTTAGACTCAGGCTCTTAGGGTTAGGGTTAGACTCAGGCTCTTAGGGTGAGGGTTAGACTCAGGCTCTTAGAGTGAGGGTTAGACTCAGGCTCTTAGGGTGAGGGTTAGACTCAGGCTCTTAGGGTTAGGGTTAGACTCAGGCTCTTAGGGTTAGGGTTAGACTCAGGCTCTTAGGGTGAGGGTTAGACTCAGGCTCTTAGGGTTAGGGTTAGACTCAGGCTCTTAGGGTGAGGGTTAGACTCAGGCTCTTAGGGTGAGGGTTAGACTCAGGCTCTTAGAGTGAGGGTTAGACTCAGGCTCTTAGGGTGAGGGTTAGACTCAGGCTCTTAGGGTTAGGGTTAGACTCAGGCTCTTAGGGTGAGGGTTAGACTCAGGCTCTTAGGGTTAGGGTTAGACTCAGGCTCTTAGGGTTAGGGTTAGGGTCAGGCTCTTAGGGTTAGGGTTAGACTCAGGCTCTTAGGGTTAGGGTTAGACTCAGGCTCTTAGGGTGAGGGTTAGACTCAGGCTCTTAGGGTTAGGGTTAGACTCAGGCTCTTAGAGTGAGGGTTAGACTCAGGCTCTTAGGGTGAGGGTTAGACTCAGGCTCTTAGGGTTAGGGTTAGACTCAGGCTCTTAGGGTGAGGGTTAGACTCAGGCTCTTAGGGTGAGGGTTAGACTCAGGCTCTTAGGGTTAGGGTTAGACTCAGGCTCTTAGGGTTAGGGTTAGGGTCAGGCTCTTAGGGTTAGGGTTAGACTCAGGCTCTTAGGGTGAGCGTTAGACTCAGGCTCTTAGGGTGAGGGTTAGACTCAGGCTCTTAGGGTTAGGGTTAGACTCAGGCTCTTAGGGTTAGGGTTAGACTCAGGCTCTTAGGGTTAGGGTTAGGCTCAGGCTCTTAGGGTTAGGGTTAGACTCAGGCTCTTAGGGTTAGGGTTAGACTCAGGCTCTTAGGGTTAGGGTTAGACTCAGGCTCTTAGGTTGAGGGTTAGACTCAGGCTCTTAGGGTTAGGGTTAGACTCAGGCTCTTAGGGTTAGGGTTAGACTCAGGCTCTTAGGGTTAGGGTTAGACTCAGGCTCTTAGGGTTAGGGTTAGACTCAGGCTCTTAGGGTTAGGGTTAGACTCAGGCTCTTAGAGTGAGGGTTAGACTCAGGCTCTTAGGGTGAGGGTTAGACTCAGGCTCTTAGGGTGAGGGTTAGACTCAGGCTCTTAGGGTTAGGCTTAGGCTCAGGCTCTTAGGGTGAGGGTTAGACTCAGGCTCTTAGGGTGAGGGTTAGACTCAGGCTCTTAGGGTTAGGGTTAGACTCAGGCTCTTAGGGTGAGGGTTAGACTCAGGCTCTTAGGGTTAGGGTTAGACTCAGGCTCTTCGGGTGAGGGTTAGACTCAGGCTCTTCGGGTGAGGGTTAGACTCAGGCTCTTAGGGTTAGGGTTAGACTCAGGCTCTTAGGGTGAGGGTTAGACTCAGGCTCTTAGGGTGAGGGTTAGACTCAGGCTCTTAGGGTTAGGGTTAGACTCAGGCTCTTAGGGTTAGGGTTAGACTCAGGCTCTTAGGGTGAGGGTTAGACTCAGGCTCTTAGGGTGAGGGTTAGACTCAGGCTCTTAGGGTGAGGGTTAGACTCAGGCTCTTAGGGTTAGGGTTAGACTCAGGCTCTTAGGGTGAGGGTTAGACTCAGGCTCTTAGGGTGAGGGTTAGGGTCAGGCTCTTAGGGTTAGGGTTAGACTCAGGCTCTTAGGTTGAGGGTTAGACTCAGGCTCTTAGGGTTAGGGTTAGACTCAGGCTCTTAGGGTGAGGGTTAGACTCAGGCTCTTAGGGTGAGGGTTAGACTCAGGCTCTTAGGGTGAGGGTTAGACTCAGGCTCTTAGGGTTAGGGTTAGACTCAGGCTCTTAGGGTTAGGGTTAGACTCAGGCTCTTAGGGTTAGGGTTAGGGTCAGGCTCTTAGGGTTAGGGTTAGACTCAGGCTCTTAGGGTGAGCGTTAGACTCAGGCTCTTAGGGTTAGGGTTAGACTCAGGCTCTTAGGGTTAGGGTTAGACTCAGGCTCTTAGGGTTAGGGTTAGGGTCAGGCTCTTAGGGTTAGGGTTAGGCTCAGGCTCTTAGGGTTAGGGTTAGACTCAGGCTCTTAGGGTTAGGGTTAGACTCAGGCTCTTAGGGTTAGGGTTAGACTCAGGCTCTTAGGTTGAGGGTTAGACTCAGGCTCTTAGGGTTAGGGTTAGACTCAGGCTCTTAGGGTTAGGGTTAGACTCAGGCTCTTAGGGTTAGGGTTAGACTCAGGCTCTTAGGGTTAGGGTTAGACTCAGGCTCTTAGGGTGAGGGTTAGACTCAGGCTCTTAGGGTTAGGGTTAGACTCAGGCTCTTAGAGTGAGGGTTAGACTCAGGCTCTTAGGGTGAGGGTTAGACTCAGGCTCTTAGGGTGAGGGTTAGACTCAGGCTCTTAGGGTTAGGCTTAGGCTCAGGCTCTTAGGGTGAGGGTTAGACTCAGGCTCTTAGGGTGAGGGTTAGACTCAGGCTCTTAGGGTTAGGGTTAGACTCAGGCTCTTAGGGTGAGGGTTAGACTCAGGCTCTTAGGGTTAGGGTTAGACTCAGGCTCTTAGGGTGAGGGTTAGACTCAGGCTCTTCGGGTTAGGGTTAGACTCAGGCTCTTCGGGTTAGGGTTAGACTCAGGCTCTTAGGGTGAGGGTTAGGGTCAGGCTCTTAGGGTGAGGGTTAGGGTCAGGCTCTTAGGGTGAGGGTTAGACTCAGGCTCTTAGGGTGAGGGTTAGACTCAGGCTCTTAGGGTGAGGGTTAGACTCAGGCTCTTAGGGTGAGGGTTAGGGTCAGGCTCTTAGGGTTAGGGTTAGGGTCAGGCTCTTAGGGTTAGGGTTAGACTCAGGCTCTTAGGGTGAGGGTTAGACTCAGGCTCTTCGGGTGAGGGTTAGACTCAGGCTCTTAGGGTGAGGGTTAGACTCAGGCTCTTAGGTTGAGGGTTAGACTCAGGCTCTTAGGGTTAGGGTTAGACTCAGGCTCTTAGGGTTAGGGTTAGACTCAGGCTCTTAGGGTTAGGGTTAGACTCAGGCTCTTAGGGTTAGGGTTAGACTCAGGCTCTTAGGGTTAGGGTTAGACTCAGGCTCTTAGAGTGAGGGTTAGACTCAGGCTCTTAGGGTGAGGGTTAGACTCAGGCTCTTAGGGTGAGGGTTAGACTCAGGCTCTTAGGGTTAGGCTTAGGCTCAGGCTCTTAGGGTGAGGGTTAGACTCAGGCTCTTAGGGTGAGGGTTAGACTCAGGCTCTTAGGGTTAGGGTTAGACTCAGGCTCTTAGGGTGAGGGTTAGACTCAGGCTCTTAGGGTTAGGGTTAGACTCAGGCTCTTCGGGTGAGGGTTAGACTCAGGCTCTTCGGGTGAGGGTTAGACTCAGGCTCTTAGGGTTAGGGTTAGACTCAGGCTCTTAGGGTGAGGGTTAGACTCAGGCTCTTAGGGTGAGGGTTAGACTCAGGCTCTTAGGGTTAGGGTTAGACTCAGGCTCTTAGGGTTAGGGTTAGACTCAGGCTCTTAGGGTGAGGGTTAGACTCAGGCTCTTAGGGTGAGGGTTAGACTCAGGCTCTTAGGGTGAGGGTTAGACTCAGGCTCTTAGGGTTAGGGTTAGACTCAGGCTCTTAGGGTGAGGGTTAGACTCAGGCTCTTAGGGTGAGGGTTAGGGTCAGGCTCTTAGGGTTAGGGTTAGACTCAGGCTCTTAGGTTGAGGGTTAGACTCAGGCTCTTAGGGTTAGGGTTAGACTCAGGCTCTTAGGGTTAGGGTTAGACTCAGGCTCTTAGGGTGAGGGTTAGACTCAGGCTCTTAGGGTGAGGGTTAGACTCAGGCTCTTAGGGTGAGGGTTAGACTCAGGCTCTTAGGGTTAGGGTTAGACTCAGGCTCTTAGGGTTAGGGTTAGACTCAGGCTCTTAGGGTTAGGGTTAGGGTCAGGCTCTTAGGGTTAGGGTTAGACTCAGGCTCTTAGGGTGAGCGTTAGACTCAGGCTCTTAGGGTTAGGGTTAGACTCAGGCTCTTAGGGTTAGGGTTAGACTCAGGCTCTTAGGGTTAGGGTTAGGGTCAGGCTCTTAGGGTTAGGGTTAGGCTCAGGCTCTTAGGGTTAGGGTTAGACTCAGGCTCTTAGGGTTAGGGTTAGACTCAGGCTCTTAGGGTTAGGGTTAGACTCAGGCTCTTAGGTTGAGGGTTAGACTCAGGCTCTTAGGGTTAGGGTTAGACTCAGGCTCTTAGGGTTAGGGTTAGACTCAGGCTCTTAGGGTTAGGGTTAGACTCAGGCTCTTAGGGTTAGGGTTAGACTCAGGCTCTTAGGGTGAGGGTTAGACTCAGGCTCTTAGGGTTAGGGTTAGACTCAGGCTCTTAGAGTGAGGGTTAGACTCAGGCTCTTAGGGTGAGGGTTAGACTCAGGCTCTTAGGGTGAGGGTTAGACTCAGGCTCTTAGGGTTAGGCTTAGGCTCAGGCTCTTAGGGTGAGGGTTAGACTCAGGCTCTTAGGGTGAGGGTTAGACTCAGGCTCTTAGGGTTAGGGTTAGACTCAGGCTCTTAGGGTGAGGGTTAGACTCAGGCTCTTAGGGTTAGGGTTAGACTCAGGCTCTTAGGGTGAGGGTTAGACTCAGGCTCTTCGGGTTAGGGTTAGACTCAGGCTCTTCGGGTTAGGGTTAGACTCAGGCTCTTAGGGTGAGGGTTAGGGTCAGGCTCTTAGGGTGAGGGTTAGGGTCAGGCTCTTAGGGTGAGGGTTAGACTCAGGCTCTTAGGGTGAGGGTTAGACTCAGGCTCTTAGGGTGAGGGTTAGACTCAGGCTCTTAGGGTGAGGGTTAGGGTCAGGCTCTTAGGGTTAGGGTTAGGGTCAGGCTCTTAGGGTTAGGGTTAGACTCAGGCTCTTAGGGTGAGGGTTAGACTCAGGCTCTTCGGGTGAGGGTTAGACTCAGGCTCTTAGGGTGAGGGTTAGACTCAGGCTCTTAGGGTGAGGGTTAGACTCAGGCTCTTAGGGTGAGGGTTAGACTCAGGCTCTTAGGGTTAGGGTTAGACTCAGGCTCTTAGGGTGAGGGTTAGACTCAGGCTCTTAGGGTGAGGGTTAGACTCAGGCTCTTAGGGTGAGGGTTAGACTCAGGCTCTTAGGGTGAGGGTTAGACTCAGGCTCTTAGGGTGAGGGTTAGACTCAGGCTCTTAGGGTGAGGGTTAGACTCAGGCTCTTAGGGTTAGGGTTAGACTCAGGCTCTTAGGGTGAGGGTTAGACTCAGGCTCTTAGGGTTAGGGTTAGACTCAGGCTCTTAGGGTGAGGGTTAGACTCAGGCTCTTAGGGTGAGGGTTAGGGTCAGGCTCTTAGGGTGAGGGTTAGACTCAGGCTCTTAGGGTGAGGGTTAGACTCAGGCTCTTAGGGTTAGGGTTAGACTCAGGCTCTTAGGGTGAGGGTTAGACTCAGGCTCTTAGGGTGAGGGTTAGACTCAGGCTCTTCGGGTTAGGGTTAGACTCAGGCTCTTAGGGTGAGGGTTAGACTCAGGCTCTTAGGGTGAGGGTTAGACTCAGGCTCTTAGGGTGAGGGTTAGACTCAGGCTCTTAGGGTGAGGGTTAGACTCAGGCTCTTAGGGTGAGGGTTAAACTCAGGCTCTTAGGGTTAGGGTTAGACTCAGGCTCTTAGGGTTAGGGTTAGACTCAGGCTCTTAGGGTTAGGGTTAGACTAAGGCTCTTAGGGTGAGGGTTAAACTCAGGCTCTTAGGGTTAGGGTTAGACTCAGGCTCTTAGGGTGAGGGTTAGACTCAGGCTCTTAGGGTGAGGGTTAGACTCAGGCTCTTAGGGTTAGGGTTAGACTCAGGCTCTTAGGGTGAGGGTTAGACTCAGGCTCTTAGGGTGAGGGTTAGACTCAGGCTCTTAGGGTGAGGGTTAGACTCAGGCTCTTAGGGTGAGGGTTAGACTCAGGCTCTTAGGGTTAGGGTTAGACTCAGGCTCTTAGGGTTAGGGTTAGACTCAGGCTCTTAGGGTGAGGGTTAGACTCAGGCTCTTAGGGTGAGGGTTAGACTCAGGCTCTTAGGGTTAGGCTTAGGCTCAGGCTCTTAGGGTGAGGGTTAGACTCAGGCTCTTAGGGTGAGGGTTAGACTCAGGCTCTTAGGGTGAGGGTTAGACTCAGGCTCTTAGGGTGAGGGTTAGACTCAGGCTCTTAGGGTGAGGGTTAGACTCAGGCTCTTCGGGTGAGGGTTAGACTCAGGCTCTTCGGGTGAGGGTTAGACTCAGGCTCTTAGGGTGAGGGTTAGACTCAGGCTCTTAGGGTGAGGGTTAGACTCAGGCTCTTAGGGTTAGGGTTAGACTCAGGCTCTTAGGGTTAGGGTTAGACTCAGGCTCTTAGGGTGAGGGTTAGACTCAGGCTCTTAGGGTGAGGGTTAGACTCAGGCTCTTAGGGTTAGGGTTAGACTCAGGCTCTTAGGGTGAGGGTTAGACTCAGGCTCTTAGGGTGAGGGTTAGGGTCAGGCTCTTAGGGTTAGGGTTAGACTCAGGCTCTTAGGGTGAGGGTTAGACTCAGGCTCTTAGGGTTAGGGTTAGACTCAGGCTCTTAGGGTTAGGGTTAGACTCAGGCTCTTAGGGTGAGGGTTAGACTCAGGCTCTTAGGGTGAGGGTTAGACTCAGGCTCTTAGGGTGAGGGTTAGACTCAGGCTCTTAGGGTGAGGGTTAGACTCAGGCTCTTAGGGTGAGGGTTAGACTCAGGCTCTTAGGGTGAGGGTTAGACTCAGGCTCTTAGGGTTAGGGTTAGACTCAGGCTCTTCGGGTGAGGGTTAGACTCAGCCTCTTAGGGTTAGGGTTAGACTCAGCCTCTTAGGGTTAGGGTTAGACTCAGGCTCTTAGGGTTAGGGTTAGACTCAGGCTCTTAGGGTGAGGGTTAGACTCAGGCTCTTAGGGTGAGGGTTAGACTCAGGCTCTTAGGGTGAGGGTTAGACTCAGGCTCTTAGGGTGAGGGTTAGACTCAGGCTCTTAGGGTGAGGGTTAGACTCAGGCTCTTAGGGTTAGGGTTAGACTCAGGCTCTTAGGGTGAGGGTTAGACTCAGGCTCTTAGGGTGAGGGTTAGACTCAGGCTCTTAGGGTGAGGGTTAGACTCAGGCTCTTAGGGTTAGGGTTAGACTCAGGCTCTTAGGGTTAGGGTTAGACTCAGGCTCTTAGGGTGAGGGTTAGACTCAGGCTCTTAGGGTGAGGGTTAGACTCAGGCTCTTAGGGTTAGGGTTAGACTCAGGCTCTTAGGGTTAGGGTTAGACTCAGGCTCTTAGGGTTAGGGTTAGGGTCAGGCTCTTAGGGTGAGGGTTAGACTCAGGCTCTTAGGGTGAGGGTTAGACTCAGGCTCTTAGGGTGAGGGTTAGACTCAGGCTCTTAGGGTGAGGGTTAGACTCAGGCTCTTAGGGTTAGGGTTAGACTCAGGCTCTTAGGGTGAGGGTTAGACTCAGGCTCTTAGGGTGAGGGTTAGACTCAGGCTCTTAGGGTGAGGGTTAGACTCAGGCTCTTAGGGTGAGGGTTAGACTCAGGCTCTTAGGGTTAGGGTTAGACTCAGGCTCTTAGGGTTAGGGTTAGACTCAGGCTCTTAGGGTGAGGGTTAGACTCAGGCTCTTAGGGTGAGGGTTAGACTCAGGCTCTTAGGGTTAGGCTTAGGCTCAGGCTCTTAGGGTGAGGGTTAGACTCAGGCTCTTAGGGTTAGGGTTAGACTCAGGCTCTTAGGGTTAGGGTTAGACTCAGGCTCTTAGGGTGAGGGTTAGACTCAGGCTCTTAGGGTGAGGGTTAGACTCAGGCTCTTCGGGTGAGGGTTAGACTCAGGCTCTTAGGGTTAGGGTTAGACTCAGGCTCTTAGGGTGAGGGTTAGACTCAGGCTCTTAGGGTGAGGGTTAGACTCAGGCTCTTAGGGTTAGGGTTAGACTCAGGCTCTTAGGGTTAGGGTTAGACTCAGGCTCTTAGGGTGAGGGTTAGACTCAGGCTCTTAGGGTGAGGGTTAGACTCAGGCTCTTAGGGTGAGGGTTAGACTCAGGCTCTTAGGGTTAGGGTTAGACTCAGGCTCTTAGGGTGAGGGTTAGACTCAGGCTCTTAGGGTGAGGGTTAGGGTCAGGCTCTTAGGGTTAGGGTTAGACTCAGGCTCTTAGGGTGAGGGTTAGACTCAGGCTCTTAGGGTTAGGGTTAGACTCAGGCTCTTAGGGTTAGGGTTAGACTCAGGCTCTTAGGGTGAGGGTTAGACTCAGGCTCTTAGGGTGAGGGTTAGACTCAGGCTCTTAGGGTGAGGGTTAGACTCAGGCTCTTAGGGTTAGGGTTAGACTCAGGCTCTTAGGGTGAGGGTTAGACTCAGGCTCTTAGGGTTAGGGTTAGACTCAGGCTCTTAGGGTGAGGGTTAGACTCAGGCTCTTCGGGTTAGGGTTAGACTCAGGCTCTTAGGGTTAGGGTTAGACTCAGGCTCTTAGGGTTAGGGTTAGACTCAGGCTCTTAGGGTTAGGGTTAGACTCAGGCTCTTAGGGTGAGGGTTAGACTCAGGCTCTTAGGGTGAGGGTTAGGGTCAGGCTCTTAGGGTGAGGGTTAGACTCAGGCTCTTAGGGTGAGGGTTAGGGTCAGGCTCTTAGGGTGTGGGTTAGACTCAGGCTCTTAGGGTGAGGGTTAGACTCAGGCTCTTAGGGTTAGGGTTAGACTCAGGCTCTTAGGGTGAGGGTTAGACTCAGGCTCTTAGGGTTAGGCTTAGGCTCAGGCTCTTAGGGTGAGGGTTAGACTCAGGCTCTTAGGGTGAGGGTTAGACTCAGGCTCTTAGGGTTAGGGTTAGGGTCAGGCTCTTAGGGTGAGGGTTAGACTCAGCCTCTTAGGGTGAGGGTTAGACTCAGGCTCTTAGGGTGAGGGTTAGACTCAGGCTCTTAGGGTTAGGGTTAGACTCAGGCTCTTAGGGTGAGGGTTAGACTCAGGCTCTTAGGGTTAGGGTTAGACTCAGGCTCTTAGGGTGAGGGTTAGACTCAGGCTCTTAGGGTGAGGGTTAGACTCAGGCTCTTAGGGTGAGGGTTAGGGTCAGGCTCTTAGGGTTAGGCTTAGACTCAGGCTCTTAGGGTTAGGGTTAGACTCAGGCTCTTAGGGTGAGGGTTAGACTCAGGCTCTTAGGGTTAGGGTTAGACTCAGGCTCTTAGGGTTAGGGTTAGACTCAGGCTCTTAGGGTTAGGGTTAGACTCAGGCTCTTAGGGTTTGGCTTAGGCTCAGGCTCTTAGGGTGAGGGTTAGACTGAGGCTCTTAGGGTGAGGGTTAGACTCAGGCTCTTAGGGTTAGGGTTAGACTCAGGCTCTTAGGGTGAGGGTTAGACTCAGGCTCTTAGGGTGAGGGTTAGACTCAGGCTCTTAGGGTGAGGGTTAGACTCAGGCTCTTCGGGTTAGGGTTAGACTCAGGCTCTTAGGGTTAGGGTTAGACTCAGGCTCTTAGGGTTAGGGTTAGACTCAGGCTCTTAGGGTGAGGGTTAGACTCAGGCTCTTAGGGTGAGGGTTAGACTCAGGCTCTTAGGGTTAGGGTTAGACTCAGGCTCTTAGGGTGAGGGTTAGACTCAGGCTCTTAGGGTTAGGGTTAGACTCAGGCTCTTAGGGTGAGGGTTAAACTCAGGCTCTTAGGGTGAGGGTTAGACTCAGGCTCTTAGGGTTAGGGTTAGACTCAGGCTCTTAGGGTGAGGGTTAGACTCAGGCTCTTAGGGTTAGGGTTAGACTCAGGCTCTTAGGGTGAGGGTTAGACTCAGGCTCTTAGGGTGAGGGTGAGGGTTAGGGTCAGGCTCTTAGGGTTAGGCTTAGACTCAGGCTCTTAGGGTTAGGGTTAGACTCAGGCTCTTAGGGTGAGGGTTAGACTCAGGCTCTTAGGGTTAGGGTTAGACTCAGGCTCTTAGGGTTAGGGTTAGACTCAGGCTCTTAGGGTTAGGGTTAGACTCAGGCTCTTAGGGTTTGGCTTAGGCTCAGGCTCTTAGGGTGAGGGTTAGACTCAGGCTCTTAGGGTGAGGGTTAGACTCAGGCTCTTAGGGTGAGGGTTAGACTCAGGCTCTTAGGGTGAGGGTTAGACTCAGGCTCTTCGGGTTAGGGTTAGACTCAGGCTCTTAGGGTTAGGGTTAGACTCAGGCTCTTAGGGTTAGGGTTAGACTCAGGCTCTTAGGGTGAGGGTTAGACTCAGGCTCTTAGGGTGAGGGTTAGACTCAGGCTCTTAGGGTTAGGGTTAGACTCAGGCTCTTAGGGTTAGGGTTAGACTCAGGCTCTTAGGGTGAGGGTTAAACTCAGGCTCTTAGGGTTAGGGTTAGACTCAGGCTCTTAGGGTGAGGGTTAGACTCAGGCTCTTAGGGTGAGGGTTAGACTCAGGCTCTTAGGGTTAGGGTTAGACTCAGGCTCTTAGGGTGAGGGTTAGACTCAGGCTCTTAGGGTGAGGGTTAGACTCAGGCTCTTAGGGTGAGGGTTAGACTCAGGCTCTTAGGGTTAGGGTTAGACTCAGGCTCTTAGGGTTAGGGTTAGACTCAGGCTCTTAGGGTGAGGGTTAGACTCAGGCTCTTAGGGTGAGGGTTAGACTCAGGCTCTTAGGGTTAGGCTTAGGCTCAGGCTCTTAGGGTGAGGGTTAGACTCAGGCTCTTAGGGTTAGGGTTAGACTCAGGCTCTTAGGGTTAGGGTTAGACTCAGGCTCTTAGGGTGAGGGTTAGACTCAGGCTCTTAGGGTGAGGGTTAGACTCAGGCTCTTAGGGTTAGGGTTAGGGTCAGGCTCTTAGGGTGAGGGTTAGACTCAGGCTCTTAGGGTGAGGGTTAGACTCAGGCTCTTAGGGTTAGGGTTAGACTCAGGCTCTTAGGGTGAGGGTTAGACTCAGGCTCTTAGGGTGAGGGTTAGACTCAGGCTCTTAGGGTGAGGGTTAGACTCAGGCTCTTAGGGTTAGGGTTAGACTCAGGCTCTTAGGGTGAGGGTTAGACTCAGGCTCTTAGGGTGAGGGTTAGACTCAGGCTCTTAGGGTTAGGGTTAGACTCAGGCTCTTAGGGTGAGGGTTAGACTCAGGCTCTTAGGGTTAGGGTTAGACTCAGGCTCTTAGGGTGAGGGTTAGACTCAGGCTCTTAGGGTGAGGGTTAGACTCAGGCTCTTAGGGTGAGGGTTAGACTCAGGCTCTTAGGGTGAGGGTTAGACTCAGGCTCTTAGGGTGAGGGTTAGACTCAGGCTCTTAGGGTGAGGGTTAGACTCAGGCTCTTAGGGTGAGGGTTAGACTCAGGCTCTTAGGGTGAGGGTTAGACTCAGGCTCTTAGGGTTAGGGTTAGACTCAGGCTCTTAGGGTGAGGGTTAGACTCAGGCTCTTCGGGTTAGGGTTAGACTCAGGCTCTTAGGGTTAGGGTTAGACTCAGGCTCTTAGGGTTAGGGTTAGACTCAGGCTCTTAGGGTGAGGGTTAGACTCAGGCTCTTAGGGTGAGGGTTAGGGTCAGGCTCTTAGGGTGAGGGTTAGACTCAGGCTCTTAGGGTGAGGGTTAGGGTCAGGCTCTTAGGGTGAGGGTTAGACTCAGGCTCTTAGGGTGAGGGTTAGACTCAGGCTCTTAGGGTTAGGGTTAGACTCAGGCTCTTAGGGTGAGGGTTAGACTCAGGCTCTTAGGGTTAGGCTTAGGCTCAGGCTCTTAGGGTGAGGGTTAGACTCAGGCTCTTAGGGTGAGGGTTAGACTCAGGCTCTTAGGGTTAGGGTTAGGGTCAGGCTCTTAGGGTGAGGGTTAGGGTCAGGCTCTTAGGGTGAGGGTTAGGGTCAGGCTCTTAGGGTGAGGGTTAGACTCAGGCTCTTAGGGTTAGGGTTAGACTCAGGCTCTTAGGGTGAGGGTTAGACTCAGGCTCTTAGGGTTAGGGTTAGACTCAGGCTCTTAGGGTTAGGGTTAGACTCAGGCTCTTAGGGTGAGGGTTAGACTCAGGCTCTTAGGGTTAGGGTTAGACTCAGGCTCTTAGGGTGAGGGTTAGGGTCAGGCTCTTAGGGTTAGGCTTAGACTCAGGCTCTTAGGGTTAGGGTTAGACTCAGGCTCTTAGGGTGAGGGTTAGACTCAGGCTCTTAGGGTTAGGGTTAGACTCAGGCTCTTAGGGTGAGGGTTAGACTCAGGCTCTTAGGGTTAGGGTTAGACTCAGGCTCTTAGGGTTAGGGTTAGACTCAGGCTCTTAGGGTGAGGGTTAGGGTCAGGCTCTTAGGGTTAGGGTTAGACTCAGGCTCTTAGGGTGAGGGTTAGACTCAGGCTCTTAGGGTTAGGCTTAGACTCAGGCTCTTAGGGTTAGGGTTAGACTCAGGCTCTTAGGGTTAGGGTTAGACTCAGGCTCTTAGGGTGAGGGTTAGGGTCAGGCTCTTAGGGTTAGGGTTAGACTCAGGCTCTTAGGGTGAGGGTTAGACTCAGGCTCTTAGGGTGAGGGTTAGACTCAGGCTCTTAGGGTTAGGGTTAGGGTCAGGCTCTTAGGGTTAGGGTTAGGGTCAGGCTCTTAGGGTGAGGGTTAGACTCAGGCTCTTAGGGTGAGGGTTAGACTCAGGCTCTTAGGGTTAGGGTTAGACTCAGGCTCTTAGGGTGAGGGTTAGACTCAGGCTCTTAGGGTGAGGGTTAGACTCAGGCTCTTAGGGTTAGGGTTAGACTCAGGCTCTTAGGGTGAGGGTTAGACTCAGGCTCTTAGGGTTAGGGTTAGACTCAGGCTCTTAGGGTGAGGGTTAGACTCAGGCTCTTAGGGTGAGGGTTAGACTCAGGCTCTTAGGGTGAGGGTTAGACTCAGGCTCTTAGGGTTAGGGTTAGACTCAGGCTCTTAGGGTGAGGGTTAGACTCAGGCTCTTAGGGTGAGGGTTAGACTCAGGCTCTTAGGGTTAGGGTTAGACTCAGGCTCTTAGGGTTAGGGTTAGGGTCAGGCTCTTAGGGTTAGGGTTAGACTCAGGCTCTTAGGGTTAGGGTTAGTGTCAGGCTCTTAGGGTTAGGGTTAGACTCAGGCTCTTAGGGTTAGGGTTAGACTCAGGCTCTTAGGGTTAGGGTTAGACTCAGGCTCTTAGGGTTAGGGTTAGGGTCAGGCTCTTAGGGTTAGGGTTAGACTCAGGCTCTTAGGGTTAGGGTTAGACTCAGGCTCTTAGGGTGAGGGTTAGACTCAGGCTCTTAGAGTGAGGGTTAGACTCAGGCTCTTAGGGTGAGGGTTAGACTCAGGCTCTTAGGGTTAGGGTTAGACTCAGGCTCTTAGGGTTAGGGTTAGACTCAGGCTCTTAGGGTGAGGGTTAGACTCAGGCTCTTAGGGTTAGGGTTAGGGTCAGGCTCTTAGGGTTAGGGTTAGGGTCAGGCTCTTAGGGTTAGGGTTAGACTCAGGCTCTTAGGGTTAGGGTTAGACTCAGGCTCTTAGGTTGAGGGTTAGACTCAGGCTCTTAGGGTTAGGGTTAGACTCAGGCTCTTAGGGTTAGGGTTAGACTCAGGCTCTTAGGGTTAGGGTTAGACTCAGGCTCTTAGGGTGAGGGTTAGACTCAGGCTCTTAGGGTTAGGGTTAGACTCAGGCTCTTAGGGTTAGGGTTAGGGTCAGGCTCTTAGGGTTAGGGTTAGGGTCAGGCTCTTAGGGTTAGGGTTAGTGTCAGGCTCTTAGGGTTAGGGTTAGACTCAGGCTCTTAGGGTGAGGGTTAGACTCAGGCTCTTAGGGTGAGGGTTAGACTCAGGCTCTTAGGGTGAGGGTTAGACTCAGGCTCTTAGGGTGAGGGTTAGACTCAGGCTCTTAGGGTTAGGGTTAGACTCAGGCTCTTAGGGTTAGACTCAGGCTCTTAGGGTGAGGGTTAGACTCAGGCTCTTAGAGTGAGGGTTAGACTCAGGCTCTTAGGGTTAGGGTTAGACCCAGGCTCTTAGGGTTAGGGTTAGGGTCAGGCTCTTAGGGTTAGGGTTAGACTCAGGCTCTTAGGGTGAGGGTTAGACTCAGGCTCTTAGGGTGAGGGTTAGACTCAGGCTCTTAGAGTGAGGGTTAGACTCAGGCTCTTAGGGTTAGGGTTAGACTCAGGCTCTTAGGGTTAGGGTTAGACTCAGGCTCTTAGGGTGAGGGTTAGACTCAGGCTCTTAGAGTGAGGGTTAGACTCAGGCTCTTAGGGTGAGGGTTAGACTCAGGCTCTTAGGGTTAGGGTTAGACTCAGGCTCTTAGGGTTAGGGTTAGACTCAGGCTCTTAGGGTGAGGGTTAGACTCAGGCTCTTAGGGTTAGGGTTAGGGTCAGGCTCTTAGGGTTAGGGTTAGGGTCAGGCTCTTAGGGTTAGGGTTAGACTCAGGCTCTTAGGGTTAGGGTTAGACTCAGGCTCTTAGGTTGAGGGTTAGACTCAGGCTCTTAGGGTGAGGGTTAGACTCAGGCTCTTAGGGTTAGGGTTAGACTCAGGCTCTTAGGGTGAGGGTTAGACTCAGGCTCTTAGGGTTAGGGTTAGACTCAGGCTCTTAGGGTTAGGGTTAGGGTCAGGCTCTTAGGGTTAGGGTTAGGGTCAGGCTCTTAGGGTTAGGGTTAGTGTCAGGCTCTTAGGGTTAGGGTTAGACTCAGGCTCTTAGGGTGAGGGTTAGACTCAGGCTCTTAGGGTGAGGGTTAGACTCAGGCTCTTAGGGTTAGTGTTAGACTCAGGCTCTTAGGGTGAGGGTTAGACTCAGGCTCTTAGGGTTAGGGTTAGACTCAGGCTCTTAGGGTTAGACTCAGGCTCTTAGGGTGAGGGTTAGACTCAGGCTCTTAGAGTGAGGGTTAGACTCAGGCTCTTAGGGTTAGGGTTAGACCCAGGCTCTTAGGGTTAGGGTTAGACTCAGGCTCTTAGGGTTAGGGTTAGACTCAGGCTCTTAGGGTGAGGGTTAGACTCAGGCTCTTAGGGTGAGGGTTAGACTCAGGCTCTTAGAGTGAGGGTTAGACTCAGGCTCTTAGGGTTAGGGTTAGACTCAGGCTCTTAGGGTGAGGGTTAGACTCAGGCTCTTAGGGTGAGGGTTAGACTCAGGCTCTTAGGGTTAGGGTTAGGGTCAGGCTCTTAGGGTGAGGGTTAGACTCAGGCTCTTAGGGTTAGGGTTAGGGTCAGGCTCTTAGGGTTAGGGTTAGGGTCAGGCTCTTAGGGTGAGGGTTAGGGTCAGGCTCTTAGGGTGAGGGTTAGACTCAGGCTCTTAGGGTGAGGGTTAGACTCAGGCTCTTAGGGTTAGGGTTAGACTCAGGCTCTTAGGGTTACGGTTAGACTCAGGCTCTTAGGGTTAGGGTTAGACTCAGGCTCTTAGGGTTAGGGTTAGACTCAGGCTCTTAGGGTTAGGGTTAGGGTCAGGCTCTTAGGGTGAGGGTTAGGGTCAGGCTCTTAGGGTGAGGGTTAGGGTCAGGCTCTTAGGGTTAGGGTTAGACTCAGGCTCTTAGGGTTAGGGTTAGACTCAGGCTCTTAGGGTGAGGGTTAGACTCAGGCTCTTAGACTGAGGGTTAGACTCAGGCTCTTAGGGTTAGGGTTAGACTCAGGCTCTTAGGGTGAGGGTTAGACTCAGGCTCTTAGGGTGAGGGTTAGACTCAGGCTCTTAGGGTTAGGGTTAGACTCAGGCTCTTAGGGTTAGGGTTAGACTCAGGCTCTTAGGGTGAGGGTTAGGGTCAGGCTCTTAGGGTTAGGGTTAGACTCAGGCTCTTAGGATGAGGGTTAGACTCAGGCTCTTAGGGTGAGGGTTAGACTCAGGCTCTTAGGGTTAGGGTTAGACTCAGGCTCTTAGGGTTAGGGTTAGACTCAGGCTCTTAGGGTTAGGGTTAGACTCAGGCTCTTAGGGTTTGGCTTAGGCTCAGGCTCTTAGGGTGAGGGTTAGACTCAGGCTCTTAGGGTGAGGGTTAGACTCAGGCTCTTAGGGTGAGGGTTAGACTCAGGCTCTTAGGGTGAGGGTTAGACTCAGGCTCTTAGGGTGAGGGTTAGACTCAGGGTCTTCGGGTTAGGGTTAGACTCAGGCTCTTAGGGTTAGGGTTAGACTCAGGCTCTTAGGGTTAGGGTTAGACTCAGGCTCTTAGGGTGAGGGTTAGACTCAGGCTCTTAGGGTGAGGGTTAGACTCAGGCTCTTAGGGTTAGGGTTAGACTCAGGCTCTTAGGGTTAGGGTTAGACTCAGGCTCTTAGGGTGAGGGTTAAACTCAGGCTCTTAGGGTTAGGGTTAGACTCAGGCTCTTAGGGTGAGGGTTAGACTCAGGCTCTTAGGGTGAGGGTTAGACTCAGGCTCTTAGGGTTAGGGTTAGACTCAGGCTCTTAGGGTGAGGGTTAGACTCAGGCTCTTAGGGTGAGGGTTAGACTCAGGCTCTTAGGGTGAGGGTTAGACTCAGGCTCTTAGGGTGAGGGTTAGACTCAGGCTCTTAGGGTTAGGGTTAGACTCAGGCTCTTAGGGTTAGGGTTAGACTCAGGCTCTTAGGGTGAGGGTTAGACTCAGGCTCTTAGGGTGAGGGTTAGACTCAGGCTCTTAGGGTTAGGGTTAGACTCAGGCTCTTAGGGTGAGGGTTAGACTCAGGCTCTTAGGGTTAGGGTTAGACTCAGGCTCTTAGGGTGAGGGTTAGACTCAGGCTCTTAGGGTTAGGGTTAGACTCAGGCTCTTAGGGTGAGGGTTAGACTCAGGCTCTTAGGGTGAGGGTTAGACTCAGGCTCTTAGGGTGAGGGTTAGACTCAGGCTCTTAGGGTTAGGGTTAGACTCAGGCTCTTAGGGTGAGGGTTAGACTCAGGCTCTTAGGGTGAGGGTTAGACTCAGGCTCTTAGGGTTAGGGTTAGACTCAGGCTCTTAGGGTGAGGGTTAGACTCAGGCTCTTAGGGTTAGGGTTAGACTCAGGCTCTTAGGGTTAGGGTTAGACTCAGGCTCTTAGGGTGAGGGTTAGACTCAGGCTCTTAGGGTGAGGGTTAGACTCAGGCTCTTAGGGTGAGGGTTAGACTCAGGCTCTTAGGGTTAGGGTTAGACTCAGGCTCTTAGGGTGAGGGTTAGACTCAGGCTCTTAGGGTTAGGGTTAGACTCAGGCTCTTAGGGTGAGGGTTAGACTCAGGCTCTTCGGGTTAGGGTTAGACTCAGGCTCTTAGGGTTAGGGTTAGACTCAGGCTCTTAGGGTTAGGGTTAGACTCAGGCTCTTAGGGTGAGGGTTAGACTCAGGCTCTTAGGGTGAGGGTTAGACTCAGGCTCTTAGGGTTAGGGTTAGACTCAGGCTCTTAGGGTTAGGCTTAGACTCAGGCTCTTAGGGTGAGGGTTAGACTCAGGCTCTTAGGGTTAGGGTTAGACTCAGGCTCTTAGGGTGAGGGTTAGACTCAGGCTCTTAGGGTTAGGCTTAGGCTCAGGCTCTTAGGGTGAGGGTTAGACTCAGGCTCTTAGGGTGAGGGTTAGACTCAGGCTCTTAGGGTTAGGGTTAGGGTCAGGCTCTTAGGGTTAGGGTTAGGGTCAGGCTCTTAGGGTGAGGGTTAGGGTCAGGCTCTTAGGGTGAGGGTTAGACTCAGGCTCTTAGGGTTAGGGTTAGACTCAGGCTCTTAGGGTGAGGGTTAGACTCAGGCTCTTAGGGTTAGGGTTAGACTCAGGCTCTTAGGGTTAGGGTTAGACTCAGGCTCTTAGGGTGAGGGTTAGACTCAGGCTCTTAGGGTTAGGGTTAGACTCAGGCTCTTAGGGTGAGGGTTAGGGTCAGGCTCTTAGGGTTAGGCTTAGACTCAGGCTCTTAGGGTTAGGGTTAGACTCAGGCTCTTAGGGTTAGGGTTAGACTCAGGCTCTTAGGGTTAGGGTTAGACTCAGGCTCTTAGGGTGAGGGTTAGACTCAGGCTCTTAGGGTTAGGGTTAGACTCAGGCTCTTAGGGTTAGGGTTAGACTCAGGCTCTTAGGGTGAGGGTTAGGGTCAGGCTCTTAGGGTTAGGGTTAGACTCAGGCTCTTAGGGTGAGGGTTAGACTCAGGCTCTTAGGGTTAGGCTTAGACTCAGGCTCTTAGGGTTAGGGTTAGACTCAGGCTCTTAGGGTGAGGGTTAGACTCAGGCTCTTAGGGTGAGGGTTAGACTCAGGCTCTTAGGGTTAGGGTTAGACTCAGGCTCTTAGGGTTAGGGTTAGACTCAGGCTCTTAGGGTGAGGGTTAGACTCAGGCTCTTAGGGTGAGGGTTAGACTCAGGCTCTTAGGGTTAGGGTTAGACTCAGGCTCTTAGGGTGAGGGTTAGACTCAGGCTCTTAGGGTGAGGGTTAGACTCAGGCTCTTAGGGTTAGGGTTAGACTCAGGCTCTTAGGGTTAGGGTTAGACTCAGGCTCTTAGGGTGAGGGTTAGACTCAGGCTCTTAGGGTTAGGGTTAGTGTCAGGCTCTTAGGGTTAGGGTTAGACTCAGGCTCTTAGGGTTAGGGTTAGACTCAGGCTCTTAGGGTTAGGGTTAGGGTCAGGCTCTTAGGGTTAGGGTTAGACTCAGGCTCTTAGGGTTAGGGTTAGACTCAGGCTCTTAGGGTGAGGGTTAGACTCAGGCTCTTAGGGTTAGGGTTAGACTCAGGCTCTTAGGGTGAGGGTTAGACTCAGGCTCTTAGGGTGAGGGTTAGACTCAGGCTCTTAGAGTGAGGGTTAGACTCAGGCTCTTAGGGTGAGGGTTAGACTCAGGCTCTTAGGGTTAGGGTTAGACTCAGGCTCTTAGGGTTAGGGTTAGACTCAGGCTCTTAGGGTGAGGGTTAGACTCAGGCTCTTAGGGTTAGGGTTAGGGTCAGGCTCTTAGGGTTAGGGTTAGACTCAGGCTCTTAGGGTTAGGGTTAGACTCAGGCTCTTAGGTTGAGGGTTAGACTCAGGCTCTTAGGGTTAGGGTTAGACTCAGGCTCTTAGGGTTAGGGTTAGACTCAGGCTCTTAGGGTTAGGGTTAGACTCAGGCTCTTAGGGTGAGGGTTAGACTCAGGCTCTTAGGGTTAGGGTTAGACTCAGGCTCTTAGGGTTAGGGTTAGGGTCAGGCTCTTAGGGTTAGGGTTAGTGTCAGGCTCTTAGGGTTAGGGTTAGACTCAGGCTCTTAGGGTGAGGGTTAGACTCAGGCTCTTAGGGTGAGGGTTAGACTCAGGCTCTTAGGGTTAGTGTTAAACTCAGGCTCTTAGGGTGAGGGTTAGACTCAGGCTCTTAGGGTTAGGGTTAGACTCAGGCTCTTAGGGTTAGACTCAGGCTCTTAGGGTGAGGGTTAGACTCAGGCTCTTAGAGTGAGGGTTAGACTCAGGCTCTTAGGGTTAGGGTTAGACCCAGGCTCTTAGGGTTAGGGTTAGACTCAGGCTCTTAGGGTTAGGGTTAGACTCAGGCTCTTAGGGTGAGGGTTAGACTCAGGCTCTTAGGGTGAGGGTTAGACTCAGGCTCTTAGAGTGAGGGTTAGACTCAGGCTCTTAGGGTTAGGGTTAGACTCAGGCTCTTAGGGTTAGGGTTAGACTCAGGCTCTTAGGGTGAGGGTTAGACTCAGGCTCTTAGGGTTAGGGTTAGACTCAGGCTCTTAGGGTGAGGGTTAGACTCAGGCTCTTAGGGTTAGGGTTAGACTCAGGCTCTTAGGGTGAGGGTTAGACTCAGGCTCTTAGGGTTAGGGTTAGACTCAGGCTCTTAGGGTGAGGGTTAGACTCAGGCTCTTAGGGTGAGGGTTAGACTCAGGCTCTTAGGGTTAGGGTTAGGGTCAGGCTCTTAGGGTGAGGGTTAGACTCAGGCTCTTAGGGTTAGGGTTAGGGTCAGGCTCTTAGGGTTAGGGTTAGGGTCAGGCTCTTAGGGTGAGGGTTAGGGTCAGGCTCTTAGGGTGAGGGTTAGACTCAGGCTCTTAGGGTGAGGGTTAGACTCAGGCTCTTAGGGTTAGGGTTAGACTCAGGCTCTTAGGGTTACGGTTAGACTCAGGCTCTTAGGGTTAGGGTTAGACTCAGGCTCTTAGGGTTAGGGTTAGACTCAGGCTCTTAGGGTTAGGGTTAGGGTCAGGCTCTTAGGGTGAGGGTTAGGGTCAGGCTCTTAGGGTGAGGGTTAGGGTCAGGCTCTTAGGGTTAGGGTTAGACTCAGGCTCTTAGGGTGAGGGTTAGACTCAGGCTCTTAGGGTTAGGGTTAGACTCAGGCTCTTAGGGTGAGGGTTAGACTCAGGCTCTTAGACTGAGGGTTAGACTCAGGCTCTTAGGGTTAGGGTTAGACTCAGGCTCTTAGGGTGAGGGTTAGACTCAGGCTCTTAGGGTGAGGGTTAGACTCAGGCTCTTAGGGTTAGGGTTAGACTCAGGCTCTTAGGGTTAGGGTTAGACTCAGGCTCTTAGGGTTAGGGTTAGACTCAGGCTCTTCGGGTTAGGGTTAGACTCAGGCTCTTAGGGTTACGGTTAGACTCAGGCTCTTAGGGTGAGGGTTAGGGTCAGGCTCTTAGGGTGAGGGTTAGACTCAGGCTCTTAGGGTTAGGGTTAGACTCAGGCTCTTAGGGTTAGGGTTAGACTCAGGCTCTTAGGGTGAGGGTTAGACTCAGGCTCTTAGGGTTAGGGTTAGACTCAGGCTCTTAGGGTTAGGGTTAGACTCAGGCACTTAGGGTGAGGGTTAGACTCAGGCTCTTAGGGTTAGGGTTAGACTCAGGCTCTTAGGGTTAGGGTTAGACTCAGGCTCTTAGGGTTAGGGTTAGACTCAGGCTCTTAGGGTGAGGGTTAGACTCAGGCTCTTAGGGTTAGGGTTAGACTCAGGCTCTTAGGGTTAGGGTTAGACTCAGGCTCTTAGGGTTAGGGTTAGGGTCAGGCTCTTAGGGTTAGGGTTAGTGTCAGGCTCTTAGGGTGAGGGTTAGGGTCAGGCTCTTAGGGTTAGGGTTAGACTCAGGCTCTTAGGGTTAGGGTTAGACTCAGGCTCTTAGGGTTAGGGTTAGGGTCAGGCTCTTAGGGTTAGGGTTAGGGTCAGGCTCTTAGGGTGAGGGTTAGACTCAGGCTCTTAGGGTGAGGGTTAGACTCAGGCTCTTAGGGTTAGGGTTAGACTCAGGCTCTTAGGGTTAGGGTTAGACTCAGGCTCTTAGGGTTAGGGTTAGACTCAGGCTCTTAGGGTGAGGGTTAGACTCAGGCTCTTAGGGTGAGGGTTAGACTCAGGCTTTTAGAGTGAGGGTTAGGGTCAGGCTCTTAGGGTGAGGGTTAGACTCAGGCTCTTAGGGTTAGGGTTAGACTCAGGCTCTTAGGGTTAGGGTTAGACTCAGGCTCTTAGGGTGAGGGTTAGACTCAGGCTTTTAGGGTTAGGGTTAGACTCAGGCTCTTAGGGTGAGGGTTAGACTCAGGCTCTTAGGGTGAGGGTTAGACTCAGGCTCTTAGGGTGAGGGTTAGACTCAGGCTCTTAGGGTTAGGGTTAGACTCAGGCTCTTAGGGTTAGGGTTAGACTCAGGCTCTTAGGGTTAGGGTTAGACTCAGGCTCTTAGGGTTAGGGTTAGGGTCAGGCTCTTAGGGTGAGGGTTAGACTCAGGCTCTTAGGGTTAGGGTTAGGGTCAGGCTCTTAGGGTTAGGGTTAGACTCAGGCTCTTAGGGTGAGGGTTAGACTCAGGCTCTTAGGGTTAGGGTTAGACTCAGGCTCTTAGGGTTAGGGTTAGACTCAGGCTCTTAGGGTTAGGGTTAGACTCAGGCTCTTAGGGTTACGGTTAGACTCAGGCTCTTAGGGTGAGGGTTAGACTCAGGCTCTTAGGGTGAGGGTTAGACTCAGGCTCTTAGGGTTAGGGTTAGGGTCAGGCTCTTAGGGTTAGGGTTAGGGTCAGGCTCTTAGGGTGAGGGTTAGGGTCAGGCTCTTAGGGTTAGGGTTAGACTCAGGCTCTTAGGGTTAGGGTTAGACTCAGGCTCTTAGGGTGAGGGTTAGACTCAGGCTCTTAGGGTTAGGGTTAGACTCAGGCTCTTAGGGTTAGGGTTAGACTCAGGCTCTTAGGGTGAGGGTTAGACTCAGGCTCTTAGGGTTAGGGTTAGACTCAGGCTCTTAGGGTGAGGGTTAGACTCAGGCTCTTAGGGTGAGGGTTAGACTCAGGCTCTTAGGGTTAGGGTTAGAGTCAGGCTCTTAGGGTTAGGGTTAGACTCAGGCTCTTAGGGTTAGGGTTAGACTCAGGCTCTTAGGGTGAGGGTTAGACTCAGGCTCTTAGGGTTAGGGTTAGACTCATGCTCTTAGGGTGAGGGTTAGACTCAGGCTCTTAGGGTTAGGGTTAGACTCAGGCTCTTAGGGTTAGTGTTAGACTCAGGCTCTTAGGGTGAGGGTTAGACTCAGGCTCTTAGGGTTAGGGTTAGACTCAGGCTCTTAGGGTTAGGGTTAGACTCAGGCTCTTAGGGTGAGGGTTAGACTCAGGCTCTTAGGGTGAGGGTTAGACTCAGGCTCTTAGGGTTAGGGTTAGACTCAGGCTCTTAGGGTGAGGGTTAGACTCAGGCTCTTAGGGTGAAGGTTAGACTCAGGCTCTTAGGGTTAGGGTTAGACTCAGGCTCTTAGGGTTAGGGTTAGGGTCAGGCTCTTAGGGTTAGGGTTAGGGTCAGGCTCTTAGGGTTAGGGTTAGTGTCAGGCTCTTAGGGTTAGGGTTAGACTCAGGCTCTTAGGGTGAGGGTTAGACTCAGGCTCTTAGGGTGAGGGTTAGACTCAGGCTCTTAGGGTTAGTGTTAGACTCAGGCTCTTAGGGTGAGGGTTAGACTCAGGCTCTTAGGGTTAGGGTTAGACTCAGGCTCTTAGGGTTAGACTCAGGCTCTTAGGGTGAGGGTTAGACTCAGGCTCTTAGAGTGAGGGTTAGACTCAGGCTCTTAGGGTTAGGGTTAGACTCAGGCTCTTAGGGTTAGGGTTAGACTCAGGCTCTTAGGGTTAGGGTTAGACTCAGGCTCTTAGGGTTAGGGTTAGACTCAGGCTCTTAGGGTGAGGGTTAGACTCAGGCTCTTAGAGTGAGGGTTAGACTCAGGCTCTTAGGGTTAGGGTTAGGGTCAGGCTCTTAGGGTTAGGGTTAGACTCAGGCTCTTAGGGTGAGGGTTAGACTCAGGCTCTTAGGGTTAGGGTTAGACTCAGGCTCTTAGGGTTAGGGTTAGACTCAGGCTCTTCGGGTGAGGGTTAGACTCAGGCTATTAGGGTGAGGGTTAGACTCAGGCTATTAGGGTGAGGGTTAGACTCAGGCTCTTAGGGTTAGGGTTAGACTCAGGCTCTTAGGGTGAGGGTTAGACTCAGGCTCTTAGGGTGAGGGTTAGACTCAGGCTCTTAGGGTTAGGGTTACACTCAGGCTCTTAGGGTTAGGGTTAGACTCAGTCTCTTCGGGTTAGGGTTAGACTCAGGCTCTTCGGGTTAGGGTTAGACTCAGGCTCTTCGGGTTAGGGTTAGACTCAGGCTTTTAGGGTGAGGGTTAGACTCAGGCTCTTAGGGTTAGGGTTAGACTCAGGCTCTTAGGGTTAGGGTTAGACTCAGGCTCTTAGGGTTAGGGTTAGACTCAGGCTCTTAGGGTGAGGGTTAGACTCAGGCTCTTCGGGTTAGGGTTAGACTCAGGCTCTTCGGGTTAGGGTTAGACTCAGGCTCTTAGGGTTAGGGTTAGACTCAGGCTCTTAGGGTGAGGGTTAGACTCAGGCTCTTAGGGTGAGGGTTAGACTCAGGCTCTTAGGGTGAGGGTTAGACTCAGGCTCTTCGGGTTAGGGTTAGACTCAGGCTCTTCGGGTTAGGGTTAGACTCAGGCTCTTAGGGTTAGGGTTAGACTCAGGCTCTTAGGGTGAGGGTTAGACTCAGGCTCTTAGGGTGAGGGTTAGACTCAGGCTCTTAGGGTGAGGGTTAGGGTCAGGCTCTTAGGGTTAGGCTTAGACTCAGGCTCTTAGGGTTAGGGTTAGACTCAGGCTCTTAGGGTGAGGGTTAGACTCAGGCTCTTAGGGTTAGGGTTAGACTCAGGCTCTTAGGGTGAGGGTTAGACTCAGTCTCTTAGGCTTAGGGTTAGACTCAGGCTCTTAGGGTGAGGGTTAGACTCAGGCTCTTAGGGTTAGGGTTAGACGCAGGCTCTTAGGGTTAGGGTTAGACTCAGGCTCTTAGGGTTAGGGTTAGACTCAGGCTCTTAGGGTGAGGGTTAGACTCAGGCTCTTAGGGTTAGGGTTAGACTCAGGCTCTTAGGGTTAGGGTTAGACTCAGGCTCTTAGGGTTAGGGTTAAACTCAGGCTCTTAGGGTTACGGTTAGACTCAGGCTCTTAGGGTTAGGGTTAGACTCAGGCTCTTCGGGTGAGGGTTAGACTCAGGCTATTAGGGTGAGGGTTAGACTCAGGCTATTAGGGTGAGGGTTAGACTCAGGCTCTTAGGGTTAGGGTTAGACTCAGGCTCTTAGGGTGAGGGTTAGACTCAGGCTCTTAGGGTGAGGGTTAGACTCAGGCTCTTAGGGTTAGGGTTACACTCAGGCTCTTAGGGTTAGGGTTAGACTCAGTCTCTTCGGGTTAGGGTTAGACTCAGGCTCTTAGGGTGAGGGTTAGACTCAGGCTCTTCGGGTTAGGGTTAGACTCAGGCTCTTAGGGTGAGGGTTAGACTCAGGCTCTTAGGGTTAGGGTTAGACTCAGGCTCTTAGGGTTAGGGTTAGACTCAGGCTCTTAGGGTTAGGGTTAGACTCAGGCTCTTAGGGTGAGGGTTAGACTCAGGCTCTTCGGGTTAGTGTTAGACTCAGGCTCTTAGGGTGAGGGTTAGACTCAGGCTCTTAGGGTGAGGGTTAGACTCAGGCTCTTAGGGTGAGGGTTAGACTCAGGCTCTTAGGGTTAGGGTTAGACTCAGGCTCTTAGGGTTAGGGTTAGACTCAGGCTCTTAGGGTTAGGGTTAGACTCAGGCCCTTAGGGTTAGGGTTAGACTCAGGCTCTTAGGGTTAGGGTTAGACTCAGGCTCTTAGGGTTAGGGTTAGACTCAGGCTCTTAGGGTGAGGGTTAGACTCAGGCTCTTCGGCTTAGGGTTAGACTCAGGCTCTTAGGGTTAGGGTTAGACTCAGGCTCTTAGGGTTAGGGTTAGACTCAGGCTATTAGGGTTAGGGTTAGACTCAGGCTCTTAGGGTTAGGGTTAGACTCAGGCTCTTCGGGTTAGGGTTAGACTCAGGCTCTTAGGGTTAGGGTTAGACTCAGGCTCTTAGGGTTAGGGTTAGACTCAGGCTTTTAGGGTGAGGGTTAGACTCAGGCTCTTAGGGTTAGGCTTAGACTCAGGCTCTTAGGGTGAGGGTTAGACTCAGGCTCTTAGGGTTAGGGTTAGACTCAGGCTCTTAGGGTGAGGGTTAGACTCAGGCTCTTAGGGTTAGGGTTAGACGCAGGCTCTTAGGGTTAGGGTTAGACTCAGGCTCTTAGGGTTAGGGTTAGACTCAGGCTCTTCGGGTTAGGGTTAGACTCAGGCTCTTCGGGTTAGGGTTAGACTCAGGCTCTTCGGGTTAGGGTTAAACTCAGGCTCTTAGGGTTAGGGTTAGACTCAGGCTCTTAGGGTTAGGGTTAGACTCAGGCTCTTAGGGTGAGGGTTAGACTCAGGCTCTTAGGGTTAGGGTTAGACTCAGGCTCTTAGGGTTAGGGTTAGACTCAGGCTCTTAGGGTTAGGGTTAGACTCAGGCTCTTAGGGTTAGGGTTAAACTCAGGCTCTTAGGGTTACGGTTAGACTCAGGCTCTTAGGGTTAGGGTTAGACTCAGGCTCTTCGGGTGAGGGTTAGACTCAGGCTATTAGGGTGAGGGTTAGACTCAGGCTATTAGGGTGAGGGTTAGACTCAGGCTCTTAGGGTTAGGGTTAGACTCAGGCTCTTAGGGTGAGGGTTAGACTCAGGCTCTTAGGGTGAGGGTTAGACTCAGGCTCTTAGGGTTAGGGTTACACTCAGGCTCTTAGGGTTAGGGTTAGACTCAGGCTCTTAGGGTTAGGGTTAGACTCAGGCTCTTAGGGTTAGGGTTAGACTCAGGCTCTTCGGGTTAGGGTTAGACTCAGGCTCTTAGGGTGAGGGTTAGACTCAGGCTCTTAGGGTTAGGGTTAGACTCAGGCTCTTAGGGTTAGGGTTAGACTCAGGCTCTTAGGGTTAGGGTTAGACTCAGGCTCTTAGGGTGAGGGTTAGACTCAGGCTCTTCGGGTTAGTGTTAGATTCAGGCTCTTAGGGTGAGGGTTAGACTCAGGCTCTTAGGGTGAGGGTTAGACTCAGGCTCTTAGGGTGAGGGTTAGACTCAGGCTCTTAGGGTTAGGGTTAGACTCAGGCTCTTAGGGTTAGGGTTAGACTCAGGCTCTTAGGGTTAGGGTTAGACTCAGGCCCTTAGGGTTAGGGTTAGACTCAGGCTCTTAGGGTTAGGGTTAGACTCAGGCTCTTAGGGTTAGGGTTAGACTCAGGCTCTTAGGGTTAGGGTTAGACTCAGGCTATTAGGGTTAGGGTTAGACTCAGGCTCTTAGGGTTAGGGTTAGACTCAGGCTCTTCGGGTTAGGGTTAGACTCAGGCTCTTAGGGTTAGGGTTAGACTCAGGCTCTTAGGGTTAGGGTTAGACTCAGGCTTTTAGGGTGAGGGTTAGACTCAGGCTCTTAGGGTTAGGCTTAGACTCAGGCTCTTAGGGTGAGGGTTAGACTCAGGCTCTTAGGGTTAGGGTTAGACTCAGGCTCTTAGGGTGAGGGTTAGACTCAGGCTCTTAGGGTTAGGGTTAGACGCAGGCTCTTAGGGTTAGGGTTAGACTCAGGCTCTTAGGGTTAGGGTTAGACTCAGGCTCTTCGGGTTAGGGTTAGACTCAGGCTCTTCGGGTTAGGGTTAGACTCAGGCTCTTCGGGTTAGGGTTAAACTCAGGCTCTTAGGGTTAGGGTTAGACTCAGGCTCTTAGGGTTAGGGTTAGACTCAGGCTCTTAGGGTGAGGGTTAGACTCAGGCTCTTAGGGTTAGGGTTAGACTCAGGCTCTTAGGGTTAGGGTTAGACTCAGGCTCTTAGGGTTAGACTCAGGCTCTTAGGGTTAGGGTTAAACTCAGGCTCTTAGGGTTACGGTTAGACTCAGGCTCTTAGGGTTAGGGTTAGACTCAGGCTCTTCGGGTGAGGGTTAGACTCAGGCTATTAGGGTGAGGGTTAGACTCAGGCTATTAGGGTGAGGGTTAGACTCAGGCTCTTAGGGTTAGGGTTAGGGTCAGGCTCTTAGGGTGAGGGTTAGACTCAGGCTCTTAGGGTGAGGGTTAGACTCAGGCTCTTAGGGTTAGGGTTACACTCAGGCTCTTAGGGTTAGGGTTAGACTCAGTCTCTTCGGGTTAGGGTTAGACTCAGGCTCTTAGGGTGAGGGTTAGACTCAGGCTCTTCGGGTTAGGGTTAGACTCAGGCTCTTAGGGTGAGGGTTAGACTCAGGCTCTTAGGGTTAGGGTTAGACTCAGGCTCTTAGGGTTAGGGTTAGACTCAGGCTCTTAGGGTTAGGGTTAGACTCAGGCTCTTAGGGTGAGGGTTAGACTCAGGCTCTTCGGGTTAGTGTTAGATTCAGGCTCTTAGGGTGAGGGTTAGACTCAGGCTCTTAGGGTGAGGGTTAGACTCAGGCTCTTAGGGTGAGGGTTAGACTCAGGCTCTTAGGGTTAGGGTTAGACTCAGGCTCTTAGGGTTAGGGTTAGACTCAGGCTCTTAGGGTTAGGGTTAGACTCAGGCCCTTAGGGTTAGGGTTAGACTCAGGCTCTTAGGGTTAGGGTTAGACTCAGGCTCTTAGGGTTAGGGTTAGACTCAGGCTCTTAGGGTGAGGGTTAGACTCAGGCTCTTCGGCTTAGGGTTAGACTCAGGCTCTTAGGGTTAGGGTTAGACTCAGGCTCTTAGGGTGAGGGTTAGACTCAGGCTATTAGGGTTAGGGTTAGACTCAGGCTCTTAGGGTTAGGGTTAGACTCAGGCTCTTCGGGTTAGGGTTAGACTCAGGCTCTTAGGGTTAGGGTTAGACTCAGGCTCTTAGGGTTAGGGTTAGACTCAGGCTTTTAGGGTGAGGGTTAGACTCAGGCTCTTAGGGTTAGGCTTAGACTCAGGCTCTTAGGGTGAGGGTTAGACTCAGGCTCTTAGGGTTAGGGTTAGACTCAGGCTCTTAGGGTGAGGGTTAGACTCAGGCTCTTAGGGTTAGGGTTAGACGCAGGCTCTTAGGGTTAGGGTTAGACTCAGGCTCTTAGGGTTAGGGTTAGACTCAGGCTCTTAGGGTTAGGGTTAGACTCAGGCTCTTAGGGTTAGGGTTAGACTCAGGCTCTTCGGGTTAGGGTTAGACTCAGGCTCTTAGGGTGAGGGTTAGACTCAGGCTCTTAGGGTTAGGGTTAGACTCAGGCTCTTAGGGTTAGGGTTAGACTCAGGCTCTTAGGGTTAGGGTTAGACTCAGGCTCTTAGGGTGAGGGTTAGACTCAGGCTCTTCGGGTTAGTGTTAGACTCAGGCTCTTAGGGTGAGGGTTAGACTCAGGCTCTTAGGGTGAGGGTTAGACTCAGGCTCTTAGGGTGAGGGTTAGACTCAGGCTCTTAGGGTTAGGGTTAGACTCAGGCTCTTAGGGTTAGGGTTAGACTCAGGCTCTTAGGGTTAGGGTTAGACTCAGGCCCTTAGGGTTAGGGTTAGACTCAGGCTCTTAGGGTTAGGGTTAGACTCAGGCTCTTAGGGTTAGGGTTAGACTCAGGCTCTTAGGGTGAGGGTTAGACTCAGGCTCTTCGGCTTAGGGTTAGACTCAGGCTCTTAGGGTTAGGGTTAGACTCAGGCTCTTAGGGTTAGGGTTAGACTCAGGCTATTAGGGTTAGGGTTAGACTCAGGCTCTTAGGGTTAGGGTTAGACTCAGGCTCTTCGGGTTAGGGTTAGACTCAGGCTCTTAGGGTTAGGGTTAGACTCAGGCTCTTAGGGTTAGGGTTAGACTCAGGCTTTTAGGGTGAGGGTTAGACTCAGGCTCTTAGGGTTAGGCTTAGACTCAGGCTCTTAGGGTGAGGGTTAGACTCAGGCTCTTAGGGTTAGGGTTAGACTCAGGCTCTTAGGGTGAGGGTTAGACTCAGGC